>NC_064617.1:983426089-983729119 GCF_023898315.1 Schistocerca nitens | reverse complement strand
ACTGAGATTTTCAAGGAACACACTGTACACTGTCATTTCACAACACCGCAGTAAGAATTAAACTGCTGCCGCCAGAGTTAGATAGCACGTTAAAAAAGACTGCACGACATGGATATCCGCCTGAAAACTTAAAATCTAAACAGCGACTAGACATGTCACAGCGTAACGACTCACTCACCAGTTCAGTGCTGCATACCATTTGAGTAACTACACTGTCCAATAGCACCCTAACTTTCTGATACACGACCATCTGCGCTTGAAGAACTCAACGGGATACACAAATTGACCTGGACAAAGCAATACCATAACTGTATGTTAGAAACATAAAGACTTTCTGGTTTGATGAGTGTCTGTGATGGTTGTTTCGTCTAACAAATTTTTTACGTAAAGTGGCATGCGTCTGGTGATGGGTATACTATCGTCCACCATAGGGGAATGACAGGACTGACAACTGCAAAACATTTTAAAAAGGGAAGGAATGTGAGGGATAAACGTCCCGTCGACGACGAGATCGTTACAGAGGGAGCAGGAGCACAGGCTTGAATGGTTGAACGATGCGGTAAGAAGTTGACTGTGCCCTTTCGAAAAAACGATCCCAGCTCTACCTTGATAGGTTTAGGGAACTTACAGAAAACCTAAACCTGGATGATCAGACTTGTACTTCCTCCTAGTACACGTCCAGTGACTTAACGACTGCACCGCCTCACACGTTTCAGACTTTCGCATGCTGCACCGCCGCTGTGGACAGCGAAATATACCACGGCTTCCAAACGGTATTCCACGCGTTCATTCGATACTCCAGCGAAATGATAAAAATTGCTAAACTCAGATAATGAAGTGATTAGATGACTATGAAAAGGAACGAATATTTAGAATGTTACGGCTTTACCAGAGAAAACCCAATTGTAAGTAATCATTCTGTAGTGAGTACTGTCAGTGGGTGAATACCACCAAGGATTCACAGACGCCAGAAATAATTCCTACTCACACGACGGCCAGGACCAGTCGACAAGTGACCAGCGACGTGGCAACTATGGCAGAACCAGAAGAATGAGTGGGATGTTGCAGGTCGACTTGTGTGGCTCTCCTTGCAAGAGCAGTACCTGTTGGTGTGACGGAGCCGTTAGGTCCGACTGGAACATACCGCTGGCACTGCAGGCGACAGCGCTGGCTCACACGTGGGCCCCCAGCTCAGTGTGTCCGACAACTTAGGTTCCAAAGAGTTAGTATGCTGTCTCCAGCAATCGGGAACTCATTCACATGGAAGTAAGTAATGGTAGCATAGGCCATCGATATAGGATTCTACTACAAAGGTTTCCTAACGTTTGCATCTCCCTTAACCCTGATGTGTCCCAGTGGTTAAGACGAGGAACTGCCAGTAAGGCATCTGTGCGATGGTAGTGGAAGTGGTTAACAAATGTAGTTATCTTGGTTTAAGGGTTCTGAGTTTTTTCCCTTTCTATTTAATAGTTTATAAATGTTCTGTTGTTGTCGTGGTCTTCAATCAGAGGATGGCCTTGATTCAGTTCTCCTTGCTACTCTATCCTGTGCGAGCCTCTCCATTTATGAATAACTACTACAACCTACATCGTTCTGAATCTGCTTACGGTATTCATCTCTTGGTCTCCTTCTACGATTTCCCCCTCCCTCAAGGGCCCCCCCCCCACACACACACTCCCCTCTAATACTAAATTGGTAATGCACTGATGTTGAAACGTCCCCTTAGAAAAATTAATTAACACTGTGCTTAAACTGACACACAATATTTTTTAGCGCAACGCAATCTGACTTTCAAAAATCTCTACAAAAGAATGGCCCTGACTAACAAATCACTTACCTCACAAAAATCTTCATTACTCGAACTACTGCAATACAGCGAGCGCCACTACTGCCAGCTAAATAAAAGATTCGAACTACGGAAGGCACTAACTACTGATAGGCATAGTTAGCAAATGATAGATTTTAATAGAGAACAAACAATGTATTTACCTTAATAGTGTTGAAAAATCATAATATACATAGCAGTTCATGACATCCAGTCTTACAAATTTCAAAACTCCGCCATTTCCCTCCCCACATCCACCACTGCTGGCGGCTCACCTCCAACTGCGCAACGCTACGCGCTGTTCACATCCAGCTGCCCAACACTACAATGGCAGACAACAATGCAAACTAGCCACAAACTGCACACAGCACAGCCAGTAATTCTCATACAGAGCGCTACGTGGCGTTACCAATAAGAAAACAGAAACAGCCTACTTACATAGCCCCCATGCTCCCCACAAAAAAATTTACAAATTGTTTTGGGCACTGGCCAATACATATTTGTTAAAAAAATTTTCACAATTACAGTAACAGAGAAATCAAATGCACACACTTATTGATACAATGTTGGTCAAATGCTAAAATTTTCTCACAGTCCATAAAGACAGTCCTTATCATTCATCACAGTAAAACTGCAGGGTTTTTCTCAAAGTCTGAGCAGTAAAAGAAAATGCACACGGAAGTAGAGGATTTCCATGCAGTCCTGAAGAAGTAGTGTTGTCCTTCCAACGGAAAGACAGTGCTGACTCTTGACATGCAGACAGGTAATGCGCCACAACAGAGCAAACGCACAGCAGAGTCAGTCGAAGTTTTGAAGAATATTGGTAGGTAGGTCGTCACAGAGCAGACCCACTGTACTCCTGGTAGAGATTACGGTAGTGGTGGGCCACCAGAGGTGCAGACCCACTGCAGTCCTTGGTATTGGTGAGTCATCGAAGGTGCAGACCCGCTTCAGTCCTTGTAGAGACGGCCAGCAGCCATCTGTTGCGACTGTGCAGGTGCACAATCACCATCGAAGAGTCTTGCGGATAATATAGCAAGTCCATAACCACCACTTGTGAACTCACAAAGTTTCTGGAATTGTCCTTAGAACCAGCAATGCTGTTATCCAGTCCCTTGCTGAATTATCAACACACGTGCAAACACTAACAGTCCCTACTTCTCACATATTTTCCATATACTATGACCAACAGAAACGTGTGCAGTGAAATGTAACTTAATTTGAAGAACTGGTGTCTATACAATTATAAATTTACAACATAAGAATACAATTACAAAGGTACAAAATACATCATTAAAGAACATAACAATACAGATAACATTTGTAGTACAGGCTTTACAAAAGAATCGAAATAACATATCCATCAGAGTTACATTAATTATGACATAAGTTCATACATAAAAGATCAGAATAACTTTTGAAACATCAACTTCACACATGAACATTAAAACAAAACAGAATAAATAATGTCTAAACATCTTTACAAAGAAAATAACATGGTATTAGAAAAATTCTACAACATAGCTCTCATCAGCTAAACACATAAAGACAGGAAAAACACAAATTCACATAGTGTAATAACACAAAAATACAGGACAGGGTTTGTTTTCAGTGTGACATTTGGGTACTGCAGTCCACCCCAAAACTTCATTCCATATATATTTCCTATTATTTCAACATTTGTTTCCACCAAAAAAATTCTATCCAAGCATGCTTTCTGTATTTATATGTTCACACATTTCTTACCTCATTATTTATTTTCCATTATCTTACCTCATCATTTATTTCCAAGAAAATCCTACCTAAACCTGTTGTCCCTAAACCCTACTTTTTTGGTTCATATCTTCTTTCAAAATACTTTTTTGGCCAAACCATTTTCTTATAGCTTCTCAATAGCATTTCTTCCAATTCATCACAACTCGTTCTCTTATATGGCCTACCCCATCTTAAACTAACTTAAATCTACTGAGCTCAGATGCTAAACTAAGGGACGAGGCAATGCAGCAGCGCAAAACAATTAACACAAACAGCAATGACAAAAAATGCAGATTTACAAAGGAAGCAGCATTATAGAAATTAGCAAAGCAATTGCAATATTACAACTAATATAAGGCAATGTGCAGCAAACAAGAAGAATAAATCTGGCTTAGCAGAGTAACACAAATTAAAATTCAGTAACACTATGCCTGGCAAACAGCAGCAGCAAATGCAATAACTTATATCTAAACATGACAAAGCTCAAGCACAAAAAAATATGACACTAAAGATGTCCATGGCTAATACCTATGTCACATCTTAATACTAGAGTGATGCATCACAATTTATTCTAGAAAAGAAATTACCAAGTCATTAAAAAAAGTATTTATGCAATTCCTGTGAAGGGAAATGTCTATTTGTGCTCTCTTTTCTAAGAAAGTTTATCAGAAACGTATTTTTTACTGGGTCTGTAGACAGAAAATAGTGATATTAGTACATCTATTAAATTTTATAATAACCAATGCTGCAGTGCAGCTAGAAACTAGATATTAAAGAAAATGAGCAAATGTGTACAAAGGAAGGCATGAAACATCATTCATTAGCCATATGGCATTTCATAAGGTAGTACAGAAAATCTCTCAACTAGAAGGACAGTAGTCATAATCAGGTGTATAGGCAAAAAATATTTCTCGTCATTTCATTAGACATTTCAGTAAATATAATAAATTAAGAGTGCCACAGTGTTATCATATGTTTTCAAGTTTGAGCGTGTCGTATTTGCGATGCTTTCTACAAAGAAATGTCAATAGTGAGGATAATGGCCTCTTTTTTTTTTTTTTTTTTGCACCTAATGGCTTTCTTTTGTCAGACGACTACCTCTCAGCTGGGCGTCCAAAATGCATTACATCAAGGTCACTTGGCTTTCTTACTGAAATATTTACGACAGCAGTTTGCACTACAGTGACAGTCTCATATAAAAATTGCACAGTTCGAGAATTTGCGTTGCAAATCTGTAGAAACAAAATCCTATAAATATAAGTGTCCAAAAAAAAAATATTCGTCAGCATTGTGACACAGTCACGCATTTACACACATTTCATAACTCTTAAAGTACGATTCTTGGTTTCCAACATACTTCTTCACAAGTCAGAGTTCCTAACCACTACTCATTATTCCTTACCTTATTACACATATACATATTCGTCGACACTTCTTCAATCTTTCATCATAATAAATAAGTAGCATAATCAAATTCCTCATATCGCATCAGCTTATTGATCATAAACATACCTCAACAGCAAATTACACATTGTCGTCGTAATAATAACATCATAACACCTCAGCCAAATCTTGAAAACGTCGTAGCTTCCTCCAATAATATCAAAACCTAAAGAAAATTCTCTGCTCATTTCAATAGTGTCATCTACCTCAAATGTACTTTAAAAATCATGCTCCCTTACCAAATACATCATTCAAAGCTCTCATAGTATCACAATGGTTCCGAAAAAAAATATGAACAGTTCACACAGTGCAGACAAAATACAATTTCATAAGTGTGAAATTATCCACCTGTGTAATTGCGTAAACATCTGTCACTGATGTAGAAAAAAAATGTTTGTTTCGCTGTTAAATAATCAGGTAGCTGTGTATTTTGTGTTGGAGAAATATGGTACCGATGTGTAAAGTTGTGTAAGCAAATACCATATTACCTAGGGCTCCTTGTGCTTGCCACACACATGGTACACAAAGTAAGCGTGTATCCCCCTGAGGATTAATGTAATTATACCCTCAGGTGTTACAGATTACAGCAATGGAATGAAATGTATCACGGAAAACGTTTGTATCATTGTACTTCAAATATCTTTAAAAATAAATGTTTTAAGTACAAAATTAATCACTCAAATACGTGTACTGTGGCGCTAAACTGTGCGGCTTGTTGTAAGATAATCTCTGTGGAAGTCTCGTAGTTATCGTCCTCCGAAAGCTAAGTTCTGCAGAAGTCAATGTACTTACCTCATGATAAACAAAAGTGAAATGTTTTGCGTATAGATATCTTAGTTATTACGCTTATTGCCGTGATGAAGAAAAAGGCTGTGTCATTGTAGCTATACCACAAAAGCTACTACTAAAACATGTTTTACTTTACAGAAGAATTCAGAAAAACTGTGCAGATATAAAACAGATACACCACAAAAGCGACATTGTAAATTGTCACTCATTAGTAGCGTCGTGATAAAATCGTGTAGCTGTCACATAAACTAACAACTGTGTCATCTGGTATCTCACAGAAAGTACTTTAAATCCAGAATGTATTTTCAGGTAAACCAAAATGTTGCATTAAAATCTCATTAGCAGTACTGGTAAATGTTCTAAGTATGTGAGCCTTATAGTCGTTACGTAATCGTGCAACTAACAAGCAAGAATGTACACACACAATAACACTGTGTCGCCTGTTCGCAATAACAATGCATTCGTAATTTCTGTTTAAGTAAGTTCTCTTAGTTCTTGATTGGATATTTAACTTCAAACATTGTTGCATGGTAACAGTTTTGACAAAGCATACTGGTAATGCAAAGTGAAAAATTTTATAGCCAAGACTAAGTTAAAAAAACAGATTATCTCTCAATAAACAGTTTTACATGTGAAACGTGGTGCAATCCTTTACTCTTCATAGTACTCAGAGTTTCTACTTAAACGCAATTATCATGCGGTATACATCGGTAAAGAATGCTAAAATTTTTCTCAAGGTTAGCGTCTATGTTATTTTTCTCTGAGCCAGCCGGCGCACAAGGCTGCCTGCGGTGCGAGTCATTGTCTGTCTCTTTGTTGGCGCGCGTCGTTATTGGGATTAGGAGACCTAACTTCTACAAATTCACCTTGACGAGAAGGCCCTGCCCTGTTTGAAGCTCGCCAGTTCTGATGCAATTCAGGTCTGTCGTGATGATTATATCGTCCGTCGTCATGTCGGTAGTTCCTGTTGTTTCTTTCTTGTCGGTTAAGTGGTGGAGAATTTCTCCCTGAATTATCACTGCATGGTGGACCGTTGCGTCTGAAGTCATTCTGTCTCCCGTGATAAAAATAGTTCTGGTTGCCATATTGTCTGTTTCTATGATTGTCTCTGACATGTTCATTACTACGGAAATGTGATCTTTCTCTATAATTATTACTACTCTGCCAACGGTTGTCATACGGGTGGTGTCTGTTTTGGTCACGATTTACTTTGTAAGAATGGCCTTGTCGTGTCCAGTTGGTATTTCTTTCATCGCGAAATTGCGACGGATGTGACCTGTAATTGTTGTGTTCCTGTTTTCGCGTTCCGCGATTATCAGTGTCAATTTCTAATTCTTGTAAGAGTCCCTGAAAAGCTTCAATGTCGTCTTTGCAACGTCCTGCCAAAATAATATGTCGTAAATGTTCAGGTAATTTGATTAAGCAAATGCGGATGAGTTCTGAGGGGCTGTATGGGTTTGACAGGTAATGATTCTTGTGCAACATGTTTTCAAAATATTTCACAAGACTGGAGAATTCAGATTGTTCGAAATGTTTCATCATTATGATGCTATGTTTTACTCGGTCTTGTGTAGCTTGAGACCAATATGCTGAGAGGAAGGCATGACAAAATTCTCCTTCACTGTGACAATCATGAATGACCGATCGCATTCTTACAGCTGGTTCATTCTCTAAGTAGCCACACATAAATTCTAACCTGTGCTCCAAAGACCAGTTGGGAGGAAAACAATGAGAGAATTGATGAAGCCATGCTTGTGGATGAATGTCGTTGCCGGAATTCTTAAATGTTTTGAGTTTACGTGTAGTAATAAACAGCTTATAGTCAAAATCATCATGTCGGCGAGTCACATGTCGGTCATTGTTACGTCGTTTCGGCGGTTCCATCTCAAAATTCGGTGCGCCTTGCCAATTTCTTTCATAATTTCCGAAGTGTCCTGTGTTATTATTTTGTGGTTCTTCCGTATTTCTAAGTTCCTCTTCCCGTGTTGGAGCGCGAGTGTCCTCTGAAATATGTAATTCTTGTATTACTTGTGCCAACTGATCTTGTACTTCCCGGATTTCTCTTTTGTACTGTGTATTGATTTGATTTTGATTTTGTTTGAATTTTTTCTTCATACTCTTCAGTGTCCGTGAAGGCTACCGGTCTTGTGTCATTCAGATCATCATCTACCTTTGTAGATAAGTTAGTGAACTGATCTGAAAGTTCGGCCACTTTATCCGATAGTGAAATTATTTCCTCTGTGTGTTTTTCTGAACCAAGTTTCAGAGTGTCCATTTGTGTTGAAATCGTATCTACTGTGTCCTTTAAGTTTTCCTCAGTTTTTGCAAGTTGCGTAACCGAATCGGTAGATGCAACTGAGTCAATTTTAGCTTGCAAGGTGTCGTGATTTTCATGAACAATAGTTTGCAGTCCTTTTATGGCTGCTTCGTGATTCTGTAATGCATTTTCATGACGCGAAAAAATAGGTTGAAAATGCTCACAAATTTGTGTTTTTACGTCATTACAGACTTTTTGACATTTCGATTCGATTTTAAGTAACTCAGCAGTTAAACCTTCACGTGTTTGTTCAAGTGTGGTATCTAACTTTCGAAGATTTTTTCCATCGTGTCTAACTTTTGAAGGTTTTGTTCCATTGTGTCTAACTGTTGCTGTGTTTGTCTCTGATTTTGTTTCATTTGTTGCATTAATTGCAATAATAATGTATTTGTGTCTGGAATATGTTCCTCTATGCTTCTCGGCAGTGAATTTGCACGGGCAACATTCACATTTTGACAAGCGGAAAATGTGTCTTGACGCATTTGAGAAAACGGTGAGAACCCAAAACCTGAGTCTACAGTATTTGCAATATTGTGTTCTGTCATTCCCGATTCCTGAGGCGAGCTGTTGCCGACCGATCGATCGATAATGCTTCCCTGTTCACTACCTGTTTCACTGTCTACACCATTATTTGACGCCCGCTCCATTTCCCTATGCACAGTTACCAAATTACTACTTTGAATGTCTGTTAATTCATTACACACCGGTGCTGGTAAGCTACGCTCGTCGTCACTATTATTTCTCAGTTTACTTTGAAGCCTAGTGTTACGTTTTTCATACGCCATTATTGTCACAATATTTCACACGACAACACGGAAAAGCACAATTTGAAGAGCAAAATAAGAAAACACATTAACATAGCATTGAAAATAATATCTAGTTAATTGCAAGCGCAGCTGCGAAATACTTGGTGCAAATTTGCATGCGTGCCACACCTGTTTTACTGTACAACAATGAAAGACTGCAACTACAAAGGAGATACTCTCTACAACTACGCGCTGGCAATAAACAAAATCTACACTAATTACACAAACTACAATAAAAAATCAGAAGATTCCAGAGAGGTATCCTCGGCTAAGGGTCGACATATGAAACGTCCCCTTAGAAAAATTAATTAAGACTGTGCTTAAACTGACACACAATATTTTTTAGCGCAACGCAATCTGACTTTCAAAAATCTCTACAAAAGAATGGCCCTGACTAACATTAACCTATACCTTTCACAAATCACTTACCTCACAAAAATCTTCGTTACTCGAACTACTGCAATACATCGAGCGCCACTACTGCCAGCTAAATAAAAGATTCAAACTACGGAAGGCACTAACTACTGATAGGCATAGTTAGCAAATGAAAGATTTTAATATAGAACAAACAATGTATTTACCTTAATAGTGTTGAAAAATCATAATATACAAAGCAGTTCATGACATCCAGTCTTACAAATTTCAAAACTCCGCCATTTCTCTCCCCACATCCACCACTGCTGGCGGCTCACCTCCAACTGCGCAACGCTACGCGCTGTTCACATCCAGCTGCCCAACACTACAATGGCAGACAACAATGCAAACTAGCCATAGACTGCACACAGCACAGCCAGTAATTTTCATACACAGCGCTACATGGCGTTACCAATAAGAAAACAGAAACAGCCTACTTACAATGTCTCAGAATGTCTCCTGCTAACCGATCCCTTCTTTTGGTCAAGTTGTGCCACAAATGTCTTGTCTCCTCACTAATATTCAGCACTTTCTCCTTAGCTACGTGATCTACCCGTCTAATCTTCAAAATTCTTCTGTATGAGCACATTTAGAAATCTTCTATTCTCTTTTTGTCTGAACTGTTCAGCATCCATGTTTCACTTCCATACGTGGCTAAACTGCAGACAGTTACCTTCAGAAGAGAGTTCATAACATTATATATATATATATATATATATATATATATATATATATATATATATATATATATATATATATATATATATAGTGTTAACAATTTTCTCTTCTTCAGAAATCCTTTTCTTGCCATTGCCAGCATAAACTTTATATCATCTCCACCTCGTCCATCATCAGTTATTGTGCTTCCCAAATAGCAAAACTCATCTACTACTTTAAGTGTCTCATTTAATAATCTAATTCCTTTAGCATCGCCTCATTTAATTAGACTACATTTCATTATCCTTGTTTTACTTTTGTTGATGTTCATCTTATATTCTCCTTTTAAGACACTGTCCATTCCGTTCAACTGCTATTCCAAGTCCTTTGCCGAGCGGTCTAAGGCGCTGCAATCATGGAGCGCGGAGGTTCGTGTCCTCCCTCGGGCATGGGTGTGTGTGTTTGTCCTTAGGATAATTTAGGTTAAGTAGTGTGTTAGCTTAGGGACTGATGTCCGTAGTAGTTAAGCCCCATAGGATTTCACACACATTTGAACATTTGAACAAGTCCTTTGTTGTCTCTGCCAGCGCTACAGTGTCATCGGCAAACCTCAAAAATTTTATTTCTTCTCCCTGAACTTCTACTCCAGGTTTTTCTTTGGTTTCCTTTACTGCTTGCTCAATGTACAGATTGAATAACATCGGGGATACGCTACACTCCTGTCTCACTCACTACCCAACCACTGCTTCCCTTCCATACCCCTCGATTCTTACAACTGCCGTCTGGTTTCTGTAAAAGCTGTAAATTCTCGCTCCCTCTATTTTACCCCTGCTAGCTTCAGAATTTCAAAGACAGTATTCCATTCAGCATTGTCAAAAGTTTTCTCTAAGTCTACGAATGCCATAAAGCAGAATTTCCTTTGCCAACCCTATCTTCTAAGATAAATCGTACTGTCAGTATTGCCTCGTGCCTTCATACATTTCTCCGAAATCCAAACCGATCTTCTCCGAGATCGGCTTCTTCCAGATTTCCATTCTACTGTAAAGAATTAATGTTAGTATATTGCAACTATGACTTATTAAACTGATAGTTCGACAATTTTCACACCTGTCAGCAACTGATTTCTTTGAAATTGGTATTATTACATTCTCCTTGAAGTCTGAGGGTATTGCGCCTGTCTCATACATGTTACGCTCCAGATGGAACGGTTTTGTCATGGCTGGCTCTAACAAGGCTATCAGTAATTCTGAGGGAATATAGTCTGCTCCCCGGGCCTTGTTTGTCTTAAGTCTTTCAATGCTCTATCAAATTCTTCTCGTAGTATGGTATCTCCCATCTCATCTTCATATACGTCCTATTCCCTTTCTATATAATATTGGCTTCAAGTTCATCTCCCTTGCGTAGACAATCTATCTACTTCTTCCACCTTTCAACGTTCATTTCCTTGCTTAGGACTTGTTTTGCATCTGAGCACTTGATACTCATACAGCTGCTTCTCTTTTCCCCAAAAGTCTGTTTCCTTTTCCTGTAGGTTTTATCTACCTTTATCTTTGTGAAATATGCTTCTAAATCCTTACCTTTGCCCTGTAGCCATTCTTGCTTAGACATTTTGCACTTCCAGTCAGTCTCATTTTTAAACGTTTGTATTGTCTTTCGCCTACTTCATTCGCTGCATTATTACGTTTTTCAAAGATTTTTACTAGATCTTGTCTTTTTACCTATTTCATCTCTTAAAGCTACACATTCTTCTGGTACCATATTCCTTCCCTCTGCTCTAGTCAACTATTGCCCAATTTCTCAACAACCTCTGGTTCTTTCAAGTTATTCAGGTCCCATCTCCTTAATTTCCCACCTTTTTGCAGTTCTTTCAGTTTTAATCTATAGTTCATAACAAATTTGATCAGAATCCACATCCGCCCCAGAAAATGTCTTACAATTTAAAATCTGGTTCCTAAATCTCTGCCTTACCATTATATAATCAATCTGAAACCTTCCAGGTCTCCTCCTCGTATACAACGTTCTTTTACGATTCTTAAACCAAGTGTCAACTACGATTATATTATGCTCTGTGCAAAATTCTACGAGGTTGTTTCCCCTTTCATTCTGTTCCTCACTCAGTATACACCTACTATTTTCCTTCTCTTCCTTTCCCTACTATCGAATTCCAGTCGCCCATCGCAATTACATTTTCATCTCCTTTAATTTCTTCAATCTCTTTATCATCTGTGGAGCTAGTTGGTATATACACTTCTGCTACTATGGTAGACTTGGTGTTTTTTCTGGACTGCGGTAATGCATTCACTATGCTGCACGTAGCAGCTTACCCGCACTCCTATTTTATTACTGATTATAAAACCCACTGCTGCATTACCACTATTTGACTCTGCATTTGTATCCCTGTTTCAGCTGACCAGAAGTCCTATATTTCCTGCCACCGAACTTCGCTAATTTCAATTATATCTAACTTCAAACTATCCATTTCTGTTTTTAAATTTTCCAGCCTCCCTACCCGATTAAGTGATCTAACGTTCCACGCTCCAATCCGAAGATTGCCAGTTTCGTTCCTCCTGAGTAGTCCCCGCCCGGAGATCCGAATGGGGGACTATTTTACCTCCGGAATATTTTACCCAAGACGACGCCATCATCATTTAACCATACAGTAAAGCTGCATGCCCTCGGGAAAAATTACGGCCGTAGTTTCCCCTTGCTTTCAACCGTTCGCAGTACAGGCACAGCAAGGCCGTTTTGGTTAGTGTTAGAAGGCCAGATCAGTCAATCATCCAGACTGTTGCCCCTGCAACTACTGAAAAGGCTGCTGCCCCTCTTCAGGAACCACATGTTTGTCTGGCCTCTCAACAGATACCCCTCCGTTCTGGTTGCTCCTACGGTACGGCTATCTGAGGCACGCAAGCCTCCCCATCGATGACAAGGTCCACAGTTCATGTTCTGTGTCCTCTATATTTAATTACAACAATTATTTAAAATGTTTAATTCACATTACAAATCTTGAAGCGAATGTTAGTTACAGTTGAATAAAACTCTCTTCAGCTATGTGAAAATACGACCCACATTAAATTCCAGATGATAGATGTCGAAATTGTAAACACTAATAAATAAATCTATAGTACTATATAAAGAGAAATTGTTATTTAACTTTGTTTCCAAAAATCTGGAAAATTTATTGACCACTTTATTTCAAATTTTCGCATGATACTCTAATAAACGTTCGGGCAGTCATACGCTACATGTATTTTTAATACATCCATATACATTTTAAAAATGTATTTATGTACGTGTGTATGTATATATGTGTGTATCTATGTTCTATATCTGCTCCTAAACCACCGGATCGATTCCAACCAAACTTGATACACACTGAGCGAGCTTGTGCAGTGGTTAGCACAATGGACTCGCATTGACAAAGAGGACGGTTCAAACCCGTGTCAGGCCATCCTGATTTATGTGTTCCGTGATGTCACTAAATCACTTTAGGTAAATGCTGGGATGGTTCCTTTGAAAGGGCACGGCCGACTTCCTTCCCTAATACGATGGGACCGATGACCTCGCGCCCTTTGTTCCCCTCGCCCAAATCAAGTACGCCGCTGAATGTTCCTGCAAAACTGTCATTGTATGACACGCAGTTCAACAAATACGACGTCATAAACATTAAGCTGCCTGAAGATGAAACTGCAGGACGAAATTCGCTAGAAATGCAGGTGAAATATGTGTACAAATACGCGTGGAATATGAAAAATATATGTGAAATATATTTAACATCTATGTGCGTCAGCAAAGTCACTTGCAGAAAGCTCTACGTAAACTCCTAGAACGGCTTGGAATGAATACTGTGGCGGACTCCTAATGGGGTGGACATGATAACGTGGAGAGAGAAGGAGAGAAGAGGCGATGTACAGAGGGGGAAGGGGCAGAAGGACGGAGGGGAGGACAAGCAGATGTGCAGAGAGGGTGGAGGAGAGGAAACAGAGAAGGGATAGGAGAAGACGAACAGAGAATGGAGGATAGAGGAGATGGTCAGAGAGGGGGTTGAGGAGGCGGACAGGTTGTAGTCAAAAGTTGCACATGATAAAGAAGTTAGGAACATACTTTAATCGTCACAATGGAAGATTAGATTAGATTAGATTAGATTAACTATTCATTCCATAGACCCATAAAAGGGGGAATCCTCCTGGGTGTGGAACAAGTCAGATAAACACATTACAAAAATGTAATTAGAAAAATTTGAGTTTCATTAATTTTAATGATCCTCAGTCAATAAACAGTAAAATTATGTACATGAATTAAATTTAAACTTATATTTACAGGTTTAATACTGACATCTGCTTTCATTAAATCCACAATTCAGACAGTTGCTAGTTTTTTGGATATTACAACCAAGTATTGTCAAAATTAAAGTAAATTATTCATTTCAGTGATCCTAAGTTAAGAACAGTCAGATTGCATACAAGATTTAAAATTAAACTTCCTCTATTTACAGACTTAAGACTTACATCTGCTTTCCATACATCCATTAGGTAGTTACTTGGCTGTTACAACCAAGTACTGTCAAAAATTAAAGTATAATAAATTTTCATTAAAATAGTCTACTGCACTTGTTGAGAAATTCATGGATGGAATGGAAGGAGTCGGCCACCAAAAATTTTTTTGAATTATGTTTAAATTGTGCCTTGCCTGAAACTGAACTCTTAATGGTTGCTGGTAACTTATTGAAAATATGCGATGCTGAATACTGCACTCCTTTCTGGGCAAGAGAAAGTTATTTTAAATCTTTATGTCTAATGTTCTTATTCCTAATATTGATACTGTGTACTGAGAAGTTAGTTGGAAAAAGACATGTATTATTTACAACAAAATTCATTAAGGAATAAATATACTGAGAAGCTGTGGTTAATAAGTCCAATTCTTTGAATAGGTTTCCACATGATGTTCTTGGATTTAAGCTACTCATTACTCTTATTATACGCTTCTGTACTCTAAAAAAAAAATTTCTCTGTTTGTGGAGTTACCCAAAAATATGATACCATATGACATAACGGAGTGAAAATAAGCAAAATATGCCAGTTTTTTTATATTTATATCTCCTACACCTGACGTCATTCGCATTGCATACACAAAAAATATATTGCTTTTCAGAAGTTGATTTTATTGGAGTCCTCAATACAAATCCGTATAAAACATGCAACGATATGGAATTTATAAAGAAAATAGATGAAGCAGCAATCATGTACTTTCAAGAAATATTATACGCGCGTAAAAATACGAAAACACATATTTTTCCGGTAGATAGTGTCTCACGTGGTTATCCTTGGCGAACAGGAAAGTTGTCAGGAAGTGAAAGGAAGGTAGAATACCTGTAAACCAGGAGACAGGTCCCACTCTGCTTCCGAGCAGCTGAGAGCAGCACGCACGTTCGAAATGCAATTCTTTCAGAAAAGGGAGCAGAAAGCATCAAACTTGACTTTTCGAGCCCGGTGAACCTCTTGATTGTTACGCAGACAAACCGATGTTTGTCAGCGACAGCTCAAATTTACTAATGTGCTAGTACTTGTTGCTCAGCGAGGTAAGTGATTGAAAACAATCAATAGCTTCAAATAGAAAATGCCATTATTTGACAATGAAGACGTCATTGTACCTACGTTGTGAGAGGAGTCGGTGGCAATGATGGTAAAAGAAAGCTAATACATTCGCAAACACACAATTAAGTAACATTGTGACACAATTCAATTAATATGACTGCAAAAATTCTTAGCTACTACTCACACATATAAAAACCAGCCTGTCTCATGACGTAGCTTTTCCAGCAAATACCCTTGACACTGGAATCCACAGCGAAAGCGATGAATAACTACTGGATCTGCTGAAAGGAATGACCACTCTCACGAGCACAGAAAATGGATTGAGAGTAAACCAAAAAAGGCGAAAATACTGAGGATTAGGAGAAATGACATCTGCGATAAACTAAACATCAAAACTGGGAACCAAATAACAGAGGAAGTGAAGGAATTCTGCTACTTTCGAGGCAAAAAAAATGCATGATGGATGAAGCAAAGAAGATATAAGACACAGACTAGGTCAGACAAACAGGGCAGCCCTTGCTAAAATAAATCCGACTGTATGAAATATGGCCTTGATTTGAGGAAGAAATTTCCGAGAATATTCGTCTGGTGCACAGCTTTGTACGGTAGTGGAACATGGACTGTGAGGGAACCCGGAGAAGAAGAGAATGGAGGCGTTTGAAACATGGAGCTAAACAAGGGTGTTGAAAATTAGGTGGACTGATCAGAAATGATGAGATTCTCAGTAGAATCGACGAGGGAAAGAACATGTGGATAGCTCTATAACTACGAGGGTTGCCCAGAAAGTAATCTACCGCATTTTTTTTCTCAGCCGAAAACAATGCTACGAATGCGAAACGTTGTGTAGGTATTATGTGAAGTGTCTTAAGAGCGCTCGCCAAGTTTCCGTCGCTTTCGACAGATAACGTAGCTGCAGGACAGTTTCAAAGTGGCGTCTGTGGGTGATTTATGCTACAAGCAACGTGCCGTCAATGAATTTATCACTACAGAGAAAGAAACCCTGGGAAAGTTACACAAACAGTTTTGCAAAGTCTATGGAGCATATTCTGTCGACAGAACTACAGTTAATCACTGGGCACGGAAGGAGAGTGAGGTTATCAGGAGGCGGTTCGGCGGAGCTCCACGATTTGCAGCCGTCGGGGAGACCATACACGACGGCCACACCTGACAGACCTGACCTAGACCCCCCGGACTTCCACTTGTTTGGGCCATTAAGGGACGCAGTTCGTGGAAGACATTTTGAGGACGATGAGGAGGTGATTCACACAGTGAAGCAGTGGCTCCACCACCAGGTAGCGACAGGGCATATAGGCCCTTGTTACGCGCTGGAGGCAGGCCATATAACGGGATGGAGATTACGTGGAAAACTAGGGCGTGTAGGTAAAACACTATTCTTTCGTGAGTGTAATTTTCGTTACGTTCAATAAAGAATTGTTGAAGAACAAAATGAAGAAAATGCGGTGCATGACTTTCTGAGCAACCGTCGTAGATGAAGTGACAGAATGATAGGTCATGTGTTAGGATACCAAAGAACAACTTCCATGTCACGGGTGACTGTTGTCGAGGGTAAAAACTGTAGGGAAAGACAGAGATTGGAGTATGTTAAACAAGTAATTGAGGACATTGAATATAATTGCTACTCTGTAATGAACAGTTTTATACAGGACAGGATGATGCGGCGAGCGATATCATACCAATCAGATGACTGAAGCCTTCTCCACCCCTCTGTATTGGTATAAGCTGCTCCGTTGGTTTGATTCTTTTTGTCACTCCTGTCAAACAATCTGTGTTGAGTAATGCAGGGCATCAACTGGGGTCGAAACCTCAGTGGTACTTATTTCATTTATTCAGATTTCTATATGCACTGGTCTGCTCTCACTACAAACGCCTAACGCGTCTACGATTCTGTTGCGACGGTCTCTTTCGGGAAATTGGTATAACTTGTTTCTGGAAATATACGAAATTTTGTCAGTGGGAAAAAGACATTGACGAATTCTACACTTCCTAGGAATCGAAATGACGGCTACGACAAATTGATTCTGAGGACTGAAAATATATGGTCAAATCCAGTAATGATTGTAAAAGCGTTTTGTATTTGTGGCCGGACGAAATACAAAGAATTATGCAATGATGATCTCAAGTTGATTCCGTATTTCTAGATTTCCGGAAAGCCTTTGACACCGTTCCTCACAAGCGACATCTAATCAAGCTGCGGGCCTATGGGGTATCGTCTCAGTTGTGCGACTGCATTCGTTATTTCCTGTCAGGAAGATCGCAGTTCGTAGTAATAGACGGCAAATCATCGAGTAAAACTGAAGTGATATCAGGTGTTCCCCAGGGAAGCGTCCTGGGACCTCTGCTGTTCCTGATCTGTATCAATGACCTGGGTGACAGTCTGAGCAGTTCTCTTAGGTTATTCGCAGATGATGCTGTAATTTACCGTCTAGTAAGGTCATCGAAGACCAGTATCAGTTGCAAAGCGATTTAGAAAATATTGCTGTATGGTGTGGCAGGTGGCAGTTGACGCTAAATAATGAAAAGTGTGAGGTGATCGACACGAGTTCCAAAAGAAATCCGTTGGAATTCGGTTGCTCGATAAATAGTACAATTCTCAAGACTGTCAATTCAACTAAGTACCTGGGTGTTAAAATTACGAACAACTTCAGTTGGAAAGACCACATAGATAATATTGTGGGGAAGGCGAGCCAAAGGTTGCGTTTCATTGGCAGGACACTTGGAAGATGCAACAAGTCCACTAAAGAGACAGCTTACACTACACTCGTTCGTCCTCTGTTAGAATATTGCTGCGCGGTGTGGGATCCTTAGCAGGTGGGATTGACGGAGGACATCGAAAGGGTGCAAAAAAGGGCAGCTCGTTTTATATTATCACGTAATAGGGGAGAGAGTGTGGCAGATATGATACGCGAGTTGGGATGGAAGTCATTAAAGCAAAGACGTTTTTCGTCGCGGCGAGATCTATTTACGAAATTTCAGTCACCAACTTTCTCTTCCGAATGCGAAAATATTTTGTTGAGCCCAACCCACATACGTAGCAATGATCATCAAAATAAAATAAGAGAGATCAGAGCTCGAACAGAAAGGTTTAGGTGTTCGTTTTTCCGGCGCGCTGTTCGGGAGTGGAATGGTAGACAGTATGATTGTGGTTCGATAAACCCTCTGCCAAGCACTTAAATGTGAATTGCAGAGTAATCATGTAGATGTAGATGTACGTGTATTCAATACTAAAACAAGTGATTTTTGAGGCGCAATTTTCGTTTGGCTACACTGACGCTGCAAAAATGAAGATCGACTGTGCTTTTCCGATAGCGTCAGGAATGACGACGATAACCGCATAATTAACTATAGAGCTTGAAGACCTTTAGGCCTAAGTACGTAAACAAAAGAAGTTTTGAGATGTAAACTAACATAAAAAATAGAAATGAAAAAGTTAGCACTTTTAATATATACATGTTTGTTATATTCTATAAAACACTCTCCTAGGCTGAAACATTGGGTGGCACATGACTGTTTATTACGTGGCCACAAGAGCAGTATATTTCTATCATACTGCCCAGGAGGAGGCTAAACCGCTAAGAATATACGGTGAAAAACTAGTATATAAAATTGTTCTGTATTTGCACCCAAAATTGGACCCTCCTCACCGTCCGTTTCCCGGATAATATCTAATTACACGAAAAAAAAAGAATATTGACCCGCATCACCGTCTCAATCCTTGATAACTTCCTTGATAATAGTGTCAGTTCCTCGAGGAAGCTGAAGGCACTAATTGGTGATTAGATAAAAAAAAATGGCTCTGAGGACTATGGGACTTAACTTCTGAGGTCATCAGTCCCCTAGAACTTAGAACTACTTCAACCTAACTAACCTAAGGACATCACACACATCAATCCCCGAGGCAGGATTCGAACCTGCGACCGTAGCGGTCGCTCGGTTCCAGACTGTACCGCCTAGAACCACACAGCCACACCGGCCGGCAAGGTGGGACTAACATTTTGTTCTGTGAATCTACAGTATAAGAAGGATAGAGGCTGAAGTAATGAATCAAAATTTATTCCAAGGCCGGAACTTGAATCTGGGTCTCCAGCGTACTAGGCAGATACGTTACCCACTATGCCACCCTGACAGTATGGTAAAGCTGCACAGAGTACCCTAGTCCAGATCCCTCCCTAACACAAATTTCAATCCACATCCCAGGCCATCATGATTTTCCCCTAATTAAACTGATTACCGAGGCTCTCTGATGTTGGAATAGCGCCCCAGTCTTCTTTGTTATGGGGGAAAAACTATCTGTACTTCAGGCATAGGTGCTCTGTTGATGTGATGGAATTACATTTTTCTGGAGGCAGAGCGAGTCTCAACTTCATCTTATATAAAGGTAGAGATTGAAGTAATGAATTAAAATTTGTAAGAAGGCAGGGACTGAACCCGTATGTCCTGCTTACTGGGCAGACGTATTATACAATTTTTTTAGACAAAAGAACTTAGCCCGGGCGATGGGAGATCAGTGGTGCAGGGGAATGAGCAACACCTTGCGCCCTTTCAAAGATATGGCAGTTCACCAGGTGTAGAAATATGAAACCGGAAATTGGTTGCGATAATTACACGTCTGTTGTTTGAAACTGATAAACAATATTTTATTCAAAATAATCTGCCTTGCAGTTTATACATTTCTCCCACGTCTGTAGTAAGCTATGAACGTCACAAAAGAAAAAAAATCATCGTTTGAACCGAACCAGTCAGCTAGCCATTTTCGTACATTTTCATACGAATTGAAGTTCTTCAGGCAGAGCGTGTCCCAGTGATGCAAACAGATGATAACTGGACGGAGCCAAGTCTGGAGAACAAGCCGCAAGCCCTAGTATTTCCCAACTGGAGGCCTCTATCGTCCCCTGAGCCGTTTTGCCTTGTGTGATGGGGCGCTATCATGGAGCAATATGAGTTTGTGTTGCCAATTTCCAAATTCCGGCCGTTTACACGTAATCCTCGATTCAAAAAGATCATTTGCTGTTGGTAGCGACCAGTGTTAACGGTTTCACCAGGTTTTAGCAGCTCATAGTAGATGACACCATTCTGATCCCACCAAAGACTGGACATTGTTTTCTTTCCAAAGCTATTTGGTCTTGCAGTGGATGTCGATGGTTTGCCTAGACTCTTCCACGATTTACGAGGCTTAGGATGCATTTTTCATCACCTGTCACTATTCAATGGAGAAACGAGTTTCTTTTGTATCTGGCGAGCAGCATTTCACAAGTGGTCTTTCGAGTTGCTTGCTGTCTTTCATTCAGTTTCTGCGGAACCCATTTTCCCACTTTCTGCACCTTTATCATAGCTTTAAACCGAAGACAAACGGCTTTCTGCGTGAAATTCAACTGTTCTGCGAGTTCCTGTTGTGTTTGAGTATCATCTTTATAAAGTAAGGCCTGTGATTCGTTGTCTTAGAACTTTTTCGGTAGTTTCCCGCGCTCGTCGTTTCTCACGTCAAAATCAACACTTTTGAATTTTTTGAACCACTCTACACAGTGTATGTTGCCAACAGCATGTTCGCAGAAAGCTTCGACAAGCGGTCGATGCGATTCTGCAGCAGTAGTTCTTCAAATGATAACAGGTGTAAGTAGGCTGTTTAGGTTTCTATGTTGGTAACGCCACGTAGCGCTCTGTATGAAAATCACTGACTCTGCTGATTTGCATTGTTGGAATATTCGGTATTGTAGTGTTGGGCAGTTTGATGTGAACAGCGCGTAGCGTTGCGCAGTTGGAGGTGAGTCGCCAGAATTGGTGGATGTCGGTAGATTGGTTGGTTGGTTTTGGGGAAGGAGACCAGACAGCGTGGTCATCGGTCTCATCGGGTTAGGGAAGGATGGGGAAGCAAGTCGGCCGTGCCCTTTCAGAGGAACCATCCCGGCATTTGCCTGGAGTGATTTAGGGAAATCACGATGTCGGTAGAGAGATGGCGGAATTTTAGAGCGGATGATCTGGACGTGTGTCCATCACAGAAGGTAAATTTGTAATACTGTATATCATGAACTGATATATATATATATATATATATATATATATATATATATATATATATATATATCAGTGTTCAAAAGTCATATATATATATATATATATATATATATATATATATATATAGTATGACTTTTGAACACTGTTTGTTCTGTATCAAAATCTTTCATTTGCTAAGTATGCCTATCAGAAGTTAGTGTCTTCAGTAGTTAGAACCTTTTATTTAGCTGGCAGGCAGTATTGGCGCTCGCTGTATTGGAGTAGTTCGAGTAACGAAGATTTTTGTGAGTTAAGTGATTCATGAAAGGTATAGGTTAATGTTAGTCAGGGCCATTCTTTTGTAGAAATTATTGAAAGTCAGATTGAGTTGCGCAAAAAATATTGTGTGTCAGTTTAGTGTTTATCAGAATAAGTAAAGAGAGAAATGTCTGAGTACGTTCAGTTCTGGTCAGCTGTTTGAAAATCAAATAACGTAAGGGATTTATCAGCACAATCATTCATAAATTTATCTAAGGGGAGGTTTCACAGGAAACCAATGCTCTCTGCAAATCGTACTTCGTAGGCTCAAAACTCGACATGTTTACTGGTTTGAAACAGATACCGATGTATGTATGAAACTTGGGTTACTGTGTGTTGAAATTTGTCGTCAGCCGTTATAGGAAGCAGATGGCGCTGCAGACGCGGCCTCACGGATCCTGCACTGACGGCTAGCACCGTCTGTAGGGAAATTTCGGTTTCATACTCGTACACCTGGTAAGTCAGTGCGGTATGCTCCTGCCCACTAAAACACGTTGGAATACAGGAAACACAACTACTGGACAGATTACTGTAGCCCTGCGCCCTCCCTAACACAAACTTCGGTTCATATCTCAGCCCATTTTGATATTCGCCTTCTTAAATCTCAAAATATTGATTCAAGAAGGGGAAAATCAAGATGGGCCGAGGTGTGAATTGCAGTCTGTGTCTGGGAGGGTATTGGACTACAGTACTTTGTACAGGTATGGTCAGCCACAGTGCCAGAGTGGTGTAGTGGGTAACATACCTACCTAGTAACCAGGAGATTCAGTTTCAAGTCCTGGCGTTGGCACAAGTTTTTATGCATTACTCCAGCTTCAATCCTGATCGAAGATAATGTTGAGACTCTCCAGGAAAATGTAATTGTACCAGATCGGTAAGAGTCTGTCATACTTTTAGTGTATTC
Organism: Schistocerca nitens; assembly: GCF_023898315.1. Taxonomy (NCBI): domain Eukaryota; kingdom Metazoa; phylum Arthropoda; class Insecta; order Orthoptera; family Acrididae; genus Schistocerca; species Schistocerca nitens. Next base: position 983,706,288 of record NC_064617.1, on the reverse strand, counting down.
TCATCGCCCAAAACACGTTCATATCAGGCTCATGTTCTACGAGCAGTCCCAAAGCCCGCTGCAGACACGTGTAGCAGAATGACGGCGTAACAGTCACGGAAGCTGTTAGTACTGCGCATCGCCCCCCGTCCCCCTCCTCCAGCAGTCGCCTGGATGGAAGGATCTTAATTGTGGTTCCTCTCTTTTGAGCCAAACCCGACAGATACCTATGGTAGATCGGGGAAAACCACCGTTCAGGTCGTGTTGTCGGCGGGGCCGGGAGGTGCTTGCGCCTGGTGTACTCTACTAGGAGCCTTGTAGGCTCAACACAAACCGTTAGCGTCATTACCTTATTACTTTTACCACAAGTACCCTTTCACTAGCAACTTTGAGCCAAGCACAAAATCAGTTACCTCTCTATTGTATATCGTAAATAGTTTAGCAGGCTGTACATGGAGGTCTTAGACTTAGTTTCTAGCTTTAACGTACCCTAATCTGTTCTAGTTAAGTTAGTTTTTGGGATGGTAGATGTTAAAGGCATGGTGAGCGACGGCCAGCGTCTTGAGGGTCATTCCAAGACCCGGGCCGCCGCCGACAACCAGGTGACGGGCAATATTATACCTATCTCTTCTCTATTCAATTCTCTTCCTTCCGTCTTTCTAAACGTTTAATTTCGTTTTGTTTATTAATATCTCACTTCATTTTGTATTAGTTATAAGTTTTTCTAATGCTGCACAAAAAAAAGATATCAAATGGATGTAAACAAATGGAGCCCGCCTCCACGTGCCGGGACACGGGCAACGGTGTGAGTGGGGACGGGAGCCGGTGTGGTGTCACTTTCAGTCACACCGGACCCCGGACCCAGTCACAGCGGCTAAGTGGCAACATACGACCCACCATAAGAAATTAGACGGCGGGTCATAAAATATAAGCAGCTAGTGGGAAAAAAAAAGTGAAAAAGTCGTCACCAGGCTGGGCACACCAGTGAGGGCCTCCCAGCTGACGGAAGCTGCCCGCAGCTGCCGGCCCGCATTCGCTGCGTAGCTGCGGCAGCGTGGTGTGTGGCGTGCCGTGGCATGCGGCGTGTGGTGTGTGGTGTGAACGGGGTGAGCGGCGAGGCCCAGGCGGCCGAGGTCGCGCAAGTAGAGCGCCAGCGGCGGCGGCGGCGGCGGCGGCGGCGGCGCCCATGCAAACGCGGCCTTTGTCACCGCACTTTCATTCCTAGAGAGACCGGACCCGGCCGGCTAGGCGGCGACTGGGCCGAGGGCGTGTCCAAGGACCCGGCGCTGCCGCTGCCGCTGCCGCCGAGCTCTCTACCCGCGCGGCAATCACACACAAACCCTGCCGCACGATAGGGTCACCCCTGCCCTCGAGTGCAGAAGATACTGGGAGCACCACTTCTGCAGTATCCGGAGGGAACAAACAACTGGTCAAGTCCGCATACTGTTGAACACAAATCCGCAAACTTCGATATGTAGTGTATGCTACTTTGACATTGTTGTTGTGGTCTTCAGCCCAAAGACTGGTTTCATGCAGCTCTATCCTGTGCAAGCCTGTTCATCTCCGAGTAACTGTCGCAACCTACATCCTTCTGAATCTCTCTACTGTTTTGTCTCTTGGTCTCCCTCTACGATTTTTGCCACCGACTCCGCTGCCGAGCTCTCTACCCGCGTGGCAATCCATACACACACCCTTCTGCACGATGGGGTCATCCCTGCCCTCGAGTGCAGAAGATACTGTGAGCATCACTCCTTCAGTATCCGGTGGGAACAAACTACTGCTCAAGTCCACATACTGTTGAGCACAAATCCGCAAACTTCGACACGTAGAATATGCTACTTTGATATTGTTGTTGTGCTCTTCAGCCCAAAGACTGGTTTCATGCAGCTCTATCCTGTGCAAGCCTCTTCATCTACGAGTAACTGCCGCAACCTACATCCTTCTGAATGTGCCTACTGTATTCGTCTCTTGGTCTCCCTCTACAATTTTTACCCCCTACACTTCCCTCCAGTACTAAACTGGTGACCCCTTGATGTCTCAGAACGTGTCGTACCAACCGATCCCTTCTTCTAGTCATGTGGTGCCACAAATTTCTCTTCTCACCAATTCTATTTAGTACTTCCTCATTAGTTACGTGATGTATCATCTGAAGGGATTATTTCAATAGTGGTACAAGTCCATTTTAGTTCATTGTGAGATACAGAGTCCTAAAGTTAAATGAGCGCTGAAGAATCTGCGGTTAAGCTAGTAGAAGTACTGAAGTGTATATACTCGAGTATATAGACTTGAGTGTTTCTGGTGTCTCAACTCCAGGTATATACTCGAGTATATACACTTCAGTACTTCTACTACCTTAACTGCAGATTTTTCAGTGCTCATTTAACTTCAGGACTCTGTATCTCAGAATGAACAATAATGGACTTGTACCACTACTGAAATAAGCCCTTCATCTGATCTTCAGCGTTCTTCTCTAGCACCATATGTCAAAAGCTTCTATGCTCTTCTTGTCTGAACTGTTTATCGTCCATGTATCGCTTCCATACATGGTTACACTCCAAACAAATTTTCTGACCCTTAAATCTATATTCGATGTTAACAAATTTCTTTGATATATCGTGTTTAATATCCAAGTCTTGTCACCTTAACCCTTCCACCACAAATTTTCATTAAAAAATTAATTTACGTTTATTGTAATTGATACCTTAATCAGAATTAACAACATGAAAAGAGTATTTTCTGCCGTTCCGTTTCCCAGTGGGATTTTTTTTTTTTTTTGGGGTTGGGGGGGAGGTGGGCTGGGGGCAGGTGTAGGACATACAGAATGGATTATTCATAAGTACCTCCAGGGCTTCAGAAGACGACTGCGCAAAAACTACGATACATACCGCAAATAGAAAATAGACTCTCATCAAAATGGTTCAAATGGCTGTGAGCACTATGGGACTTAACATCAGAGGTCATCAGTCCCCTAGACTTAGAATTACTTAAACCTAACTAACCTAAGGACATCACACATATCCATGCCTGAGGCAGGATTCGAACTAGAACCGCTCGGCCACCGAGGCCGGCAGACTCACATCAGTGGGAAGACCAACCCATAAGGTTTGTAACTCACACTAAAGGTGCTCAATGTAGCCACAGTTTATCACGTGGCAAGCATCATTTTGTGGGGCAGTTCGTTGAAACGATGTGTCCGGGAAGGTGCGAAGGCAACTCCCTTTGAGAATCTTGTAGCTGGGATGTCCGTCTGCACGTGTGAACTAATCCGTTGTGGAAATGCGGAGAAGAGAGTTAACAATGGAACTTTAGGGCAGCACAGCTTGCAGGTGCTGAAGCCTGAGAGTGACAGACAGCTTTGGTCCAGAGCTGCGAATCTCTGAAACTACTCAATGGGGGTTTGAATTTTTTGCCAAAAACTAAGTATATCTCAAACGACTGTGGCGTTTGTTTCATAAAAATACTTTTTGAGGAACACGTATCACAAGCAAATTATGCACATTTGATGCTATTGATGGTAATTGTTCCTCAAGGCACGTTTTTATTAATATTTACGGGGCTAAGTACAGTCTATGTCATACCATCCCGCATGTGAAAATTCCTGGGAGAGTAATTGGGATTCGAAGCCAGAGCGTCTATGAGAGTAACTAGTTATGCTAATGACCAGACCACTGAGACACAGAGAAGATTTATTTCGCAAAGTCACGGTCGATTGGAGATCGGGATTCCAGAGCTGTCTTATGAATGGATGTGAGTTCCTGTTCTGCCGTTTCTGTGCGTCATTGTATGTGCCCGTACAGAGCTGGAAGGAAAAAAAGACGGAAAAGTGGGACGTGTATATTGGGAATATTCACGAAAGTTGACAGTTGAATACTGGTGAACTACCTACGTTGCCACATAGAGGTCAAAATGAATTTAAAAAATACCAGAGACTGAAAATATAGCCCAAAAATATATTGACCAACATTACAGCGGTGAGCACGCTCATTTTTAAGCGAACTTTATTGCTGTTACTACTGGATTATTATAATTTTCGATCAGTTTGGTTGTCCGTTTCGATGGGTTTGCCTTTGAGTGGTAATTCGCCAGCTTTCTGCTCGTTGAACTCTTACTCCCTTAAACATGATTTGTTGTACACTGTTTCTGGTTGGTTGGTTTGTGGAGGTTAAAGGGACCAGACTCACCGTTTCTGGGTTAAGAAACTTCCTTCCACGTTGACTTCCATTTCACAGTGGCGGGTAGTCTGTGGATTTCTGCTATCTTCTTATCCCAGAGCCCTCCTGTCAAGGCTAAGGTACGAAACTTTTTTAATAAAAAACACTCATCAGAACATGAAGTTTCTCATATTCCTATCTGTATTTTTACAAAATCCATTATTTGCTCGTACCTGAGGCTACTTACAGGTATGAATACAATAATGAGCTCTTGAAACGATTAATTAAGGTTAATCAATGGTGAAAATGAAGGACCGTACCAGTATATTACCACCGAGAAGAATGTAAATTTTGTCATGTAACTGCAATATGTTGCGCAGCAAAGTTTTACAGCGAACTAATATTTTCCACTCAAATCAGAGAATTGGCAGCTTAAGGCCCTACAAATTTTGCCTTATTACTTCAAACTGCAGGCTGCCTTTCAGCAGAGGTACTTGGGCGCTTTTGGCATCCTCCTCTTTTTATATTCACGGTGTTTACAAGTGCAGATATTCTTATTGGTCACTGAGGACAGTGTACTGAACACAGTATTTACTTCATTTGCGGAGTAATAATTATACCTATTAGCAGGAGTATGTTTTTTTGGTTGTTAGTGTTACGGGGTAAAGACAGCGCCGGCACGCCAGTCAGGAACGACATAGAAGAGGCAGCTTCGAGAAGAGGTCAGCCAATCGCACACTAACCAGCCACCCTCCAGGACGACAACGCGACAGCAGTGGTCACTAGGTGAAGACGACGTAAGCACAGCGCCCGACAGGTGGCAGCCGACTGCTAGAATGACTTCAACATTAGCCACTTCATTAGCTGACGCCTCGTAATCTCTACATAGCACAGACATGTTTTTGTCTATTCTGAAGAATACTGATTATTTCGTATGTCGCCCTTTGCTTGCGGCACATCTAGCAAAGTTAAGTATTTGCACTGACTTGTTGTAATAAAACTCATTAATACGAGTTGTTTGATTGTTTGTCGCCTATCGCATCCATCTCCCTTCCCCCACACAGATCCTATACGACTTGATTCCCTTCCCACACCTCCTCCTTTTCCTCGAACGGATACAGATCGTTTACACCTCCCGCAAGCTTGATTCTCCCCACCCGCTTGTCTCTCCCATCCTCTCCCACCCCACACCACTGCTGCACCTGTACCATTGCATCCCACCTGCTCTCCATCTTTACACTCTCTGTATCCTTGCTCAAGGTGGCTTCTACGAACTCCCTCTCCCTGATGATGTCCTCGTTCCTTCCATATACCCCTCCTACCAGGTCTAAGCCACCCCTTCCTCTCCCCCTTCCCCCCTACCCCCCTTTCCTCCAGGGCTCCTTCTCTCTCCTTTCTCCCCATCCTTTCTTCCCCCTCTTCCACTCTCCCATTTTCCCACTTCCTCACCCCCTCCCCGGTTTTCCACACCTAACCCTACCCTCTCCCTTCCCCTCTACCTTCTTTTCTCCCCCTGGCTTCTTCCCCCCTCCTTACCCCCCCTCCCCCTGCCTGTCCCACACACCCAGTGGCAGGCCCCCTGCCTCATCTCATCAAGTGTGTTCAGTGTTTTTTGTGCCAAGGATCGCCACCAGTTTAGTGCCACAGTGTTTTCTTCATTCATGTGCGTCAGTGTTATCTTCGTTGTGCTCCTTTGTTCGTGTGTCAAACTGATTTTCTTCATTTTTGTGCGGTGTCGAACTTGTTTATGACACCAGTGCCTTCCGATTAACACCTTCTTTACTATTCTTGTGTGTGTCTTCTGTTTGTAACATTCATGTATTTTTATTTATATGTCTCCATGTTCACTATGTGTTTTCCTGTTGGCTGAAGAGTGGCATCTGTAAACCACTGCCACCCCACCTTTGTATAAACGGTAGTACTATAAAGAAAAAAAAATTCTTTGTCTCACGAACCGTGTATGCAGGATTCCTAAACACAACAGTTAGTACCTCCATGCTTTGGAAATTTGTGGTAAGGACTTTGGGACCAAACTGCAGAGGTCATCGGTTCCTAGGATTACACACTACTTAATCTAACTTAAACTAACTTACGCTAAGGACAACACACACACGCATGCCCGATGGAGAACTCGAACGTTCGACAGGGGGAGCCACACGAACCGTGGCAAAGCGGCCTCAGACCGCACGGCTGCTCCGTGCGGCAATACCTCCATGACCATGTGCTATTAATTCTTACTTTTCCTTGGACAGCAGATCAGGCGTTGAAGTCCCTGGACGCAAAATGGTTAGTCTATACTGACAGGTTTAGTCAACTTACGATTAGTGGTGCAGTTAAGATTGTGCAGTAAGCACTAGGTAGTAAATTAAGTTACGTGTTTGTGGGAAGACTGTTAGATGCAGAGAAAAAACAGGCCGCGCGGGATAAGCCGAGCGGTCTGAGGCGCTATAGTCAGGGACTGTGCGGCTGGTCCCGGCGGAGGTCCGAGTCCTCCCTCGGGCATGGGTGTGTGTCTTTGTCCTTAGGATACTTTAGGTTAAGTAGTGTGTAAGCTTAGGGACTGATGACCTTAGCAGTTAAGTCCCATAAGATTTCACACACATTTGAACATTGTTTTTCTGTTGAGACAAAACACTGGCGCGCTTACCAATGAACGCAATATCTGTACTTACAACCATAAAATAACTAAAAATCTACCAAAAGCACTTCCACATCTAGCCAATAACGTGGCCTGTTATCTGTCAGTCTGTCTCTCTCGGATCAAGAACACATTGTTATTAAAATTTTTTGTACTTATTAACTAATGACTTACCCTCTACATAAAACGTAATATCTCAATTTGGTTAACTGTCCCCGGAGTTTGACTATACAATTATATATAAGCCTCCATCCTCTTAGGTGGTACACTACACGGTTATTTGAAGTGTGAAATGTAAGAGAGAGGTACTGGAAAACGGAAACCACGAGGATGGTACTGATTTTGAAGTTAGCGTAGAGAAAAAGAGCATTCTCTAAGAAAACTGGTGGCATGCGTTCGATTTCACATCCGCCATTCATTTTTCATGTCTCAGTACGTCTCATTTCCTGTAATGATTTCAAAATACGGACATACACAAGGACGACGAGCAGCGACTTCTTCGTTTGCTCTTGGAGTGTACCACGTGAAACACGGAACATTTGTTACATATTCCATATAGCTGCAGTCCACTGCGTAACTGGTTGATAATGTTATCTTTGAAATGTACGTAATGCTTTTGTTCAGTAACCACATCAGTATGATTTGCCGCAGCAATAAGACATTCTCCTTACTGAAAGCACGAGTACAGCGTACTTGATGGAGTAGGCTGAATTTCACGTTCATTTCTTTCACTGGTTCAAGACTTCTCAGCATCGTCGTATTTAATGTTGCACTAAGTAACAGCGTACACAAGTTCAAAGAAATTAACGTTTCTGCATTTCACATATTGATGGAGACTTTGTTTACAGAAACAATTAAGTATTTTCATTCATCTGGGATTGACTAACAGAAGTAATAGATAGTGTCCATATTAAGTTTGATTAACGCTGGTTCTAATTCGTAGGGTTTATTAGTAATTTTGTAGCGCACGAAGACGAGCACAAATATGAAGTCGAGATACTTTTTCTCTATGATCTGCAGCTGTGAAACTGGCTCAAATGGCGTCTTCCCAGAAAGAAACAACATATCTTCCCTCTTCCATTACTTTTGGATGTAATTCAAGGACCCTTCGGCAAATAATGTGTTGATAGCAACGTGCGGCATGAATATCTGACCGTCAGACGCAATAACATACTGTGTAGCGCTGCAGGCTCTGTTATACGGCAGAAGCAGACATTCTAGGTCGAGGTGAGCTTCTCTATGGCACACGCACTCAGCTGGTGTCTAGTTGCTTAGCTAAGAGGCGATATTATCAACGTGATTACTGTTTTGTCTTAGCGCATTAGCGGAGAAAGTTCGGAGGACTGTTGAAGCTAATCTACACTCCATTAAGTCTCATAATTCAGTGTTACGGTGCTCGCTTGATGTGGGCGCAAGATTTGACAGTGGCTACGGAATAAAGGCTGGTAAAGCGGTAATGAAATTTTTCCGATACTAATTAAGTCATCGTTCCGGTGACACATCCCGTGTAATTCAGTGAAGGATGTCTGCAAAACAGTCGGCTCAATCAGACGCTTCTGTAGTGTACTACGGGTTTTGGCAGTCTAATCTGTCGGCGATACTTACACAACTATACACAGATAGACAGTCCTTGAAACTACACTGGGATTTCCTGTTACTGTTTTGGGTCTCATCATTTGTGATCCTAATATCTTCGTGTCGTTTGTCACACTGTTCTGAATACACAGGAGAACGTAAATTAAAGGACGATTTTCCGTCTATTTCTGCAGGTCTGTGTTACACTTAGTAACGATTGTGTTGGAACCAACATTGTACACAGCTATTGACTCATTAGTAAGCATGGCACGTTTTTACTATTTCTGTGTTTTAATACTTTTTAAGGTAATGATTACTTTTATAGGAGATTGTTAATTGTTCACATTAAACGAATGACCGTTTTGTGTTTGTTTTTCACAGCTCTGAGAATGGTTGTAAGCCAACCGAAACCAATGATCAAAAAATTGTGATTTTAACATTTTCTATTGCGATTGAAATCAACAGAAGTTTTTAACACTCTTCCTTTCCTAACTAGATAAAGAAAATTATATTGGGACTTACCAAGATCAATTCATATTTACTTGTAATCAGATACAAATAAGGTGGTGGTGGTGGTTAGTGTTTAACGTCCCGTCGACAACGAGGTCATTAGAGACGGAGCGCAAGCTCGGGTTAGGGAAGGATTGGGAAGGAAGTCGGCCGTGCCCTTTCAAAGGAACCATCCCGGCATTTGCCTGAAACGATTTAGGGAAATCATGGAAAACCTAAATCAGGATGGCTGGAGACGGGATTGAACCGTCGTCCTCCCGAATGCGAGTCCAGTGTGCTAACCACTGCGCCACCTCGCTCGGTCTACAAATAAGGAATGAAGTAAAATTCGTTTACCAGGTACAATTACTCCGGGTACCTATATCAGTGTGTACGTATTGTCTGCGTATAGCCGTGTAGAACTATAAATATTACTGTCGAAACTTAACAGGAAAAGTGTAGATAGTGTCTGTTTTGTTCTGTGAGTCTCTGTTAGCAACAACTAACAAATTCCAATAAGTGAATGACTTCAGTATTCAATCATGTAGAGAATATGGAGGTCTATCCAATTCCACATTTAATAACGTTGTGCTCTTTGACCGCCTTAATTTTGATATAAGTGCTCATACATGTGACAACCATGACAGGAGAGATACTTGTGCAAAAATAGCATGGTAGTCAACCGGAGTCGAAACTTTATAGAGTTGTTAGCATTTCTGTTTTTCTTATCTTTAATGTATTAACTATTTGACAATCTACCCCTGGAAATACAATATATGACATATCAGAAGTGTTTTAAAACGTAGATTAGAGAGCTTCCTCTTTAGCAGCTGCTTCTACACCTTAGAGGAATTTTTGATTAGAGATAATTAGTGATTAAGAATTGTGCACTTACATTTTTTTTAATTTTTTTACATATAAGTGTTCTACGTTTGTTTCATAGACACGTTCCACACTGCAGTGTTTACCGTAAATTTGATCTGTGGAACAGATCACTAATTAACTGTTTTCAGCACAATAAACATTGTTAACTTGAATGATATGTTACTGTGTTTAATACTGTACTCCATCTTTGCTTCAGAGTTACGTATATCTGGACAAAAATGATTTATACTCTGAGGCAAGAGTGTAGTGTGATAAGTGCCATAGAGAGGTATATCTGGGTATGTGCTGTGTATGCATTGCGTATACTGTGAGTAGTGTGTGAAGTGATTAATGATAAAATGTGAATGAATAGTATGATACTAGAATTGTTTGAGTAACACAGTACATATCACCATTTTTACTGAGTTTTCTATGAAAGGTTTCAGCCAGAATAGACCATCTTCAGAGCTGCAATTAAAATTAGCTATATTTTGCATATAATAAATATATCTGCCAGCAAGTTAAGTAAATAAAATAGACTATAAGTTAATGATGATGGCTACCTTAAAATTCGTCGCAGCCACTGTTGTGCGGTACGTGAGTGAGTAAACACATGTGAAAATGGCGTGCAGTGTGTCGACAACGCTGCGTCGAAAAAAACAGAATAAAAATAGTGATCCTGCCTGTGTTATTCAGATAGAGTATACAATCGATGCAGTGATTCTACGATAACGTAATGCCGACATAATATGACAGTTTTCGTATTTCTAGCTAACTTATTAACATGTACGGAAAACCATTTTACTAATTTTATCCTGCCTGCATGCATTTGGAAACTTTTAATTATGCTATTTTGTTGTTTTAAGCTGTTGTTTCTAATACCATTAACTCGCAGGTGGTTAAAATTTATTTAACTGGCTCAGTCGCTGGTCCTTCGCAGGCGAATGAAGTCTTCTGAGATATACCACACTTTCGAAATTTCTGGTCATGTAACCCTAAACCAAGGTCATCGTAAGGAGCTGGCAAACAAATTTCCTAGAGAGAAGACAGATTTCTCCCAGCGGTCTATTCATACTCGAAAATAAACGGAGGAAGCTGTTCGCACATGTAGCCTCTCACTTTTCCTGCAAAAATGTCCCATGCAAACTTTCATACTTGTCTAGACTTGAGAAACTTTCTCATTAATCCTTCCCTGTGTCTTTATTTCTTCACAGTGCCCGCTAGCGAAACTTTTACAGGAACATGTGTGTGGGAACTACAAGCTAAACGCAGGTCGCTTAATTTCGCGCAATCGGCTGTAGAACTTCCTGCGGAAGGCCACTTCCTCAGCTTAGTCTCGTTTATTAGTCGAAGCAGAAAGTTGATATTTATAATCATGTACTTCGTCAACATTTGCAACCTGTTCAGTCGGAATACACTGTATCATTACGTAACAGAAACGGCTGTTTCTTAATTTTCACGTGTGCTTACTTCTGAGTGTCAATGACTTCACTTACAAAACTGAGACACAAACTCCATTGGAATGCAGACACGTGTCGCAGAAAAGTTACAGGAACGATGCAACATCTTACACACAGATATATCTTGACATGCGACATATTTCCCGAAGAGCGTCGTGTTCAAGATAACATAGGTTAATAAATGGCGACTGACAGCAACAAATATTCTCACATTTCAAAAGGAACCGACCTTCGAACGATCTTATAGCTCCCATGCCATTTAGTTCAGAAAATGGTGTGTGTGAGTGGTGTGCCATGTTACCAGAAATAATGTCTGTTAATTTCAACTTCACAATCCAAGAGTTTTGTAAGATTTGAGTCCGTATTCACATTACGTTAAAGCAGATAAAACTGCAGCAGTTACCTATGATAGACCACAAAAATTCTTAGAGTAGTAAACATAAGAAATTAAAACAAACCCTGTTAGGTAAAACTACCCTATAGCTAACTGGATTAGTCAGTTCAAAAGTCGGAGAAAGGCAACGGAGTATTACTTCATACAGGACTATGCCAAGTAAATCACTGTTGGTCTTCTTTCAAAAATCGATGCTCACGGCACCGTTCCTTTTTTTTAATTCTTAAAAAATTATAACCGTTTCGTAATGCAAAAGATGAAACTTGTTCGACGTAGACTTGCTGAACGAATCACTGAACACTAGAACAGGAGCTACAAGCTAATAGGAAACGTACGTTCAGCATGCTTCGTCGTACGCAAGACGAATTTTATTCCATTTAATTTCATTTATTACAGTCACATTATAGTATAGAAACATAATTATACATTACGGTCATCAAATTTTCTCCGGTTTTAACACTGCTTCGAGTCTGTTTTCTCTTCTGTCCCAAACTAGATACAGCCTGCATTCGCTTCAGTACTGAAAATAAAAGAGAATGGAGGCCTGTCGAGAAGATATTAATACATCAGGAACATTCTATGAGATTTACTACGGGTTAAGAGGCCAATGCACTACGTGGGAGGACCACCGATGGAATTTTTAGGAATGCATAAAACAGAGTGTGAAGATAACACTACAGGGCGATACAGATTATTTTTTTTTTCCTTTTTCTGTACTTTATTTTTCCTTTTTTCCGACTTGTTTCGTGATACATCGAAAGAGTTATTTCAGAATAAGTTATGTAAATTTAATTCTTGGTGCAGTTATGTTTCAATTTACATAATGTATTCGCTAACAAGTCGGCCGCTGTGGCAGAGCGGTTCTAGACGCTCCAGTCAGGAACCGCGCTGCCGCTACGGTCGCAGGTTCGAATCGTGCCTCGGGCATGGACGTGTGTGATGTCCTTAGGTTAGTAAGGTTTACGTAGTTCTAAGTTCTAGGGGACTGATGACCTTAGGAGTTAAGTCCCATAGTGCTCAGAGCCATTTGAACCATCTGATATTCGCTAACAAGTTGTTTGAATTCATTTTCTACGGACAGAGCAATATGGAATTGTAGTTTTGTATAAAAATCTAAATCGATGTAATAAGAATCTTTGAAAGTGTTACGTGAAGCGAGGTTTATGAGCGGCGTGGAACTACAGTGATCAGCCGGAACATTACGACCTCCTACCTAACAGCCGACACGTCCACCTATGGCATGGATAACAGCGGTGACGCGTCATGGCATGGAAGCAGTGGGGCCGTGGCAGGTCGCTGGAGCTAGGTGGCACCACATCTGCACACACAACACACCTGACACCTGTAAATGCATGAGAGGGCGGCGATGGGCTCTGACGCCACGCTCTATCACATCCCAGATGTGTTCGATCGCGTTCAGATCAGGCTAGTTAGGGGACCAGCACATCAATTGGAATTCGCCACTGTGTTACTCGAACAACCCCATCAGTCCTGGCCTTCTGACATGGCGCATTATCTTGTTCAGAAATGCCACTGGCGTTGGGAAACATGATCGGCATGAAGGGGTGTACGTGGTCTGCAACCAGTGTACGAGACTCCTTGGCCGTCGTGGTGCCTTGCACGAGCTCCTTTGCACCCATAGGTGATCACGTGAATGTTCCTCAGAGCATAATGGAGCCGCTGCTAGCTTGTTTCCGTCCCACCGTACAGGTGTCAAGCAGCTTTCCCCTGAGAGACGACGGATTTGCACCATCCCATCGGCATAGTGAAGAAAGTATCTGGATTCATAGGACCATGCAACGCTCTGCCAGTGCGTCAACCTCCAATGCTGATGGTCACGGGCCCATTTCAGTTTTAGGTGCCGACGTCGTCTTGTTAACAATGCCACATGCATGGGTCGTCGACTGCGGAGGCCCATTGTTAGCAGTGTTCGGCGGGCTGTGTGCTCAGACACACTTTGCACTCTGCCCTGCATTAAAGTGTGGTGTTAGTTCCGTCACATACCACTGCCGGTCCTGTTTCACCAGTCTGCCCAGCCTACGACGTCCGACATCTGTGATAAAGGTGGCCGCCCAACCCAACGAAATCTGTACGTGGATCCACCACGGTTTCGCCACGTGTTGAAGACACTCACCAGAGCTCCACGAACTGCAGACAAGTTCTGCAGTTTCCGAAGTGCTCGTGCCGAGCCTACGGGCCATGACATCCTGCCCTCGGTCAATCTCAGGAGATCGCGCTCCTTCCCCATTCTACACACGGACAAAACTCTCCCTGACAACTACATGCAACGAGTGTGTGTCTGACAAGCAGTCATCTCTCGCCAGGCGATGCTGCTATCGCCTGGACGGGTTTAAATGTATGCTAGGTTGGTGGCCATAATGTACTAGCTGATCAGTGTATATCGACAGGCCGCCAGAGAAAGGCACCAGCAAAGTGACTGAAAACGTCAAAATTTTCGGCTATCTATCGTAGTTCTTAAATACAAACTCTTCATCATAAAATGTTGCTTATTATACCAGAATGAGACTTTTATGCAGTGAAACTTTTCTATACGGCCAAACGCTACTTACAGAAAGGCTATTGCTCTATTCGTTCAACTGTTGAAGATAATACACGTGCCACGAAGTACGTGTTTCGCTCAGAGACGGTGTCCTAAACATCTACTCACTCTTTCGCGGTTAAGGGCTCGCAAGTTTAACTGTTTGTGTTAATGTACCTAATTTGAAGTAATATCTATTAAAAAAAAAAAAAAAGAAACTCCTTCCGAACAGGCCTTGGATGGCCCAACGGTACCGACCGGCCGCCGTGTCATCCTCAGCCCACAGGTGTCACTGGATGCGGATATGGAGGGGCATGTGGTCAGCACACCACTCTCCCGGACGTATGTCAGTTTCCGAGACCGGAGCCGCTAGTTCTCAATCAAGTAGCTCCTCAGTTTGCCTCACAAGGGCTGAGTGCACCCCGCTTGCCAACAGTGCTCGGCAGACAGGACGGTCACCCATCCAAGTGCTAGCCCAGCCCGACAGCGCTTAACTTCGCTGATCTGACGGGAACCGGTGTTACCACTGTGGCAAGGCTGTTGGCTTTAGGTAATATCGGAAGTTATAAGACCATTTGAGAAAGAAATTTAGTGAAAAATTGTAATTTGAAGGACATAAATGAAGCAAAAACGATTTTGTGAAGGCATTTAAAAAGAATTCAACATCCCGACAAATTGCTGATCACACCAGGGGTAGTTCCGGAGCAGGTGAAAGTGTTCACGACGTCCATACATCACCTAGTAAAAGAACTCAGTCATCTAACAGTAAAGAAAAAGAAGAATTCCAATTCCAAATGTAAACAGTTCAGTGAGCATCGAAAGCGATGGCACTTCTGTAACACACTGGACTCTTATTCTCTGCCGGTCGTTGTGGCCGAGCGGCTCTAGGCGCTACAGTCTGGAACCGCGCAACCGCTACGGTCGCAGGTTCGAATCCTGTCTCGGGCATGGACGTGTGTGATGTCCTTAGGTTAGTTAGGTTTAAGTAGTTCTAAGTTCTAGGGGACTGATGACCTTAGGAGTTAAGTCCCATTGTGCTCAGAGCCATTTTGAACCATCTTATTCTTTCCAGAGAGTGTCTCAACGTTAGTATCCATACCTCAGAAACAGCAACAATTGCAGAATTCAAAGTGGAAACTGAAGGGCAGTGCCTTCAAATACCAAACTATTTACTTTTTGAATTTATGATGTAGTAGGTCGAGTGGAGAATAATAGAAGCCATCTGTTCGTACATCAGTAACCACAAGTTTAATTACAATCAGATCCGTTTTTGTTTGTTCCATTGTATGTTTATTCGAACAATGGGAACGTCCGCTAATGATGAGAAATATCTCACCCATGATAGGACACTATTTTTATTTTTTGTATGCGGTCAGACGCTTTTATAATTGCCACAGTCATGTGTTAGTCTAGCGAATGCTATGTATCTTAATCACATAAACGCAATTCGGTTATATTATAACTGTTTGCGTGACGTATTTACGAGGCGTAGGTAGACGAATCAGTAATGCATTTGTCTATATTTGCGTAACAAACCGCTTAAAACGAAACTGTGGGTGGTCCGTGTAGCAAACAAATTCTCTTTAATCCGATGCGAAACTTGTTCATGTCCCTATCTCACAAACTAGTGCACTGGAAGTTGAACTATGCGAGCAGGTCTCTAGTTTAATTCCAGCCACTGATCATACACCTGGGCTAACGAACGACGCTATTAACGTAAATCAAAGTGCAGATATATAGTTTTTGTATCGGGACTTTCACTTTCAAATGCAAATAAGGTAAACCAGTTACATACTTTTCGCTGTAGGTTGTTTCTATCGGCGGGCGAATACATTAGGCGGGAGATGGAACACTCTGCCATTCAACTAGTGGGACACAACCTTGGAGCCACAGTTACGAGTACTTTTCACTGCGTTAACCCTAAGTCCACCGAGTACTTTGGTAATAGGAACCCGTGGCTCTTTACACAGTCGTTGCATTACGTTCGATTTCTTATCCTTACTTCAATTTGCGTATGCGTTACATTTAAAATATCTGCACAACAACATAAACGTCGACGACATGGGCTGTGTGTCTTGTTTGGAAGCAAACGTGTTCCACTCACTCACACGGTACTTGCTGTTGATAACAGCAATGCCCGCGCGACTGCTACGGTCGCAGGTTCGAATCCTGCATCGGGCATGGATGTGTGTCGTGTCCTTAGGTTAGTTAGGTTTAAGTAGTTCTAAGTTCTAGGGGACTGATGACCACAAGTCCCATAGTGCTCAGAGCCATTTGAACCATTTGAACAGCAATGCCCCCCTGACCCTTCGCCCGCAAAACTCCCTTCAGTATTCCTTGGTTCTGTCTCGGGTTTGTTTTTCCGGTAGCTTTAGTTGTACGTTATTACCAGACCACGGTATTATTGTATTTGGTATGATGTGGCCGTTATCGTAAACACGCGGTGATGTCGCAGTAAAGGAGTACAGTGGTGGCTAACGAGAATGAATCGCACAGAGTATGATTTCAAGTCAGTTGGGCATATAGTATCAAGTGTGTCAGGGTGTCCTCGCGAAATATCTGGATAAAAACTCGCGATAAGACGACTGGAGCGCCCTCATTTCCAGCTGCAACAATACTGAGGTCAAGTAATAACTGTGACACACAGCAGTGTGGATATGTTTGCTAATAAAGAGCTGGCCGTTATGCATCTCGTGTAAGGGTTCACTGAATACTGCGGAATTTGGACGCCATACTCCTTTACGCGTAAAGACAGTCGATATTGCGTCGCTGTACGGTCTGCCTGGATCAAGGTGGTCGACACTGTGAAGAATATCTGTAAGGGAACAGTGTTACTGTTGATCCGTAGTGTTCTCCATACAGTCATAGCAGACGGAACACCCTGTTATAAAAACGTACTGCGGGCTTTCGAATAAAAAATGAATGAAATGGTGTGGTGTTGGCCCTCAACTGCGTACTCTCTGACTCAGAGTTGAATTATTAAAAGTTTTGGTTGGTTTCGTTATCTAGGGGCAGGGATACGTAGTTGCCGCATTACAAGCCAAATATTGCTGAGTCTACAGTATACATTATGAATATACGCATTAATCGAATGGTCGAGGGTTCCTATCACTCGGCAATTGCGAATGTTGAACGTAATATAGACTTTTATAAGTGAAAGATTGCACTTAAATAAATTCTGCAGGTACTATTTTAACGACTTTAAATGATGAGTACGATAGTAGAAGTACATTCGAGAATGCGGTATATTTATGCGAAACACTTAATGGTGTCGATGGTCCAGCAATTAAATAAAATGTAAGTTGAATAACAGGGAAACAATACATTCCTACTTCACGTTATCAGTTATGAAAAACAACATAACTCGCGAGATACTCACTAGTGAACGCATACTACGTCTTCGGAGTAGGGATTAAAATCCATGGAGAAGAAATAAGAACTTTGAAGTTCGCCGATGACATTGTAATTCTGTCAGAGACAAATGGTTCAAATGGCTCTGAGTACTATGCGACTTAACTTATGAGGTCATCAGTCGCCTAGAACTTAGAACTAATTAAACCTAACTAACCTAAGAGCATCACACACATCCATGCCCGAGGCAGGATTCGAACCTGCGACCGTAGCGGCCGCTCGGTTCCAGACTGTAGCGCCTGGAACCGCACGGCCACTTCCGCCGGCTCTGTCAGAGACAGCAAAGGACTTGGAAGAGCAGTTGAACGGAATGGATACTGTCTTGAAAGGAGGATATAAGATGAACATCAACAAAAGCAAAACGAGGATAATGGAATGTAGTCGAATTAAGTCGGGTGATGCTGAGGGAATTAGATTAGGAAATGAGACGCTTAAAGTAGTAAATGAGTTTTGCTATTTGGGGAGCAAAATTACTGATGATTGTCGAAGAAGAGAGGATGTGACTGGCGATAGCAAGGAAAGCGTTTCTGAAGAAGAGATATTTGTTAACATCGAGTATAGATTTAAGTGTCAGGAAGTCTTTTCTGAAAGTATTTGTATGGAGTGTAGCCATGTATGGAAGTGAAACATGGACGATAAATATTTTGGACAAGAAGAGAATAGAATCTTTCGAAATGTGGTACTACATAAGAATGCTGAAGATTAGATGGGTAGATCACATAACTAATGAGGAAGTATTGAATAGAAACTTCCTGGCAGATTAAAACTGTGTGCTCGACCGAGACTCGAACTCGGGACCCTTCCCTTTCGCGGGCAAGTGCTCTACCAACTGAGCTACCGAAGCACGACTCACGCCCACTCTCACAGCTTTACTTCTGCCACCCGCGAAAGGCGTACTGGCAGAAGTAAAGCTGTGAGACCGGGCGTGAGTCGTGCTTCGGTAGCTCAGAAGTCTGCCTTCGGCGGTGCTACGGCACGGACGTCTGTTTACGTCCCTGCCGGAGAAGTTCGCGCTCGCGCAGTTGTTTACCTCTTCGGCGTACTCGCGCGTTTAGACGACTCGATATAGAATGGCACATGCATACCGAAAGTCGACTCTCAAGATTAGTTTTTCGAATGAATATGCGAGACCGAAAGCCTACGAAATAGAAAGGTTCCTACTAGACGAAGTTAAACTTGACTACAACGAACTTATCGGCATCCACCTCTCCATAGTGAGCAGTGTTGTTTACGTCAAGCTGATTAACGATGCCGTATGTGACAGAATCATCCGAGATACTAAACATGAACTCAAATTTCGGCACTCTGATGGACATGTTGGAGAAGTAACTATTGATCATGCAGGACTGGGCTTACGAAACATACGTATTTTCGAACTTCCCTTCGAGGTTCCGTCTGACTTGGTCGTTGACGCCTTACGCCCATATGGAAGAGTGCTTAGCCACGTTGAGGAAAAATGGTCCAACTTCACGACTTACCCCGTTCTCAATGGGGTGCGTCAAATCAGAATAGAACTGACACAACATGTACCCTCGTACTTGTTCATCGGCGGATGCAGAGCTATAGTCATATACGATGGACAACCCAAAACATGCTCAGGCTGTGGGAAAGAGGGCCACGTCCGTTCCGAATGTATGCAGCGGAGGATAGTGCAAGTTCCAAACGGCGAACCCGTACCTCCGTCCACGTTGACGCCGCTGCCACTAACGTATGCGGACGCATTTCGAACGGATCCCATCCCGAAGAATGACCAGCTACCAAATCCTGACAGTTTACGGCAACCGACTGCGGCGGGGACCGCCTCCAGTGACGAAACGACGCACACCTCTGCCGCTCCGGCGCCGTCGATGCACTTAACCGAGCGGAAAGGATCGGTAGGAGAAATGGAAATTGATCCTGCTGTTGTGCCGACAGCTGCTTTCGTCCCTGAGCACCGGGAATCACTTCCGCACTCGGATACGGAGGCGCACACGCGCAAACAACGATCGCCGAAGCGCCACAAGAAACGACGGCTAGCGCCGTCGGATACCTGCTTACTGCAGTCCACGTCAGACGGACTTGGGTGTGACGTCGATACAGTGCTTCTGGACGCGCAACGGGAGGTTCTACCTCCCACACAGCAGTACGACGCGAATTATGCTACACAGGGGTTTAATACAGACACACCGGACGCAAAGCCGACGGAAGGAGTCCCTCCACCCACCGCAGCACCGCCACCGCCTTCGGCCAGCCCGGCCGGAGACACACGACGGGAGCTGGACCTCCAGCACAGGAACTGGGCCGACGACTCCGATACTGACCCCCACACCGACGACGCACCCGCAATGGCGAGTGCTGCGTCCACCGGATGTTAACCGCGCAGAAGATGCAGACTGACGCACAGACAGCAAGTCACCGGGCAGAAGCACACAAATTACCATAAGCGTTCATGTGCGCTTTACCCACTGGGGAACAGCGGCAGGCATATCGAACAGCTACTATTAATATTAATACGATCAGAACGCCTGTCAAATTGCAATTATTAAGAGACATGTCGCATGCGTCAGACGTCGACATCGTTCTGCTGCAGGAAGTATGTGTTGAGAGCTTCCCCGACCTCTATGAGTACGATACGTACATTACACCTACTACTGACGGCGGCAGCGGAACAGCGATACTTCTACGTAGCGGCATAGTAGCCGAGGACGTGGTGTACCTGCCGTCAGCGCGAGGACTGGCGCTCACAGTGCTGGGAGTACGGGTCGTTAACATTTACGCACCGTCGGGGTCAGACAGACGGCGCGACCGATCCCGATTTTATGCAGAGGAGATTGCAACACTATTCTTAGGTCGGTATGAACATGTCTTATTTGGAGGCGACTTCAACTGCGTGCTCGCACCAAAAGATCAACACCCACGTTATACTTCGTGCCCGGAGCTGCGGCAACTCATACAGGACATGAATCTCATTGATACATGGGAGAAGATACATGGCGACAGACGTGGATACACCTACGTCACGAGTCACTCTGCAAGTCGTCTCGATCGCATCTACGTAACACGTCGTCTCGAACCTGCGATCCTCGATGCGGAATTGTGGCCTGTCGCCTTTTCAGATCACATAGCATATATATGCACGGTCTCCTTGAGTCGTCAACAAGTGTGGAGGAGTCGCAGTGTTTGGAAACTGAATACATTACACCTTATGGAACCTGAGTGCAAACGCTTAGTCGAAGGCACTTGGCATGTGTGTGAACGACGCCTCCCGACATATCCGACGACGTTGCAGTGGTGGCTGGAATGCGTTAAGCCTGCATTGCGCCGAGCGTTAATTGCATACGGAAGGGAGCAGTTGATGTGGCGGCGATACACGACGGAATTTTATTTCACGATGCTCCGCGAACTTTCTGTACAAGCACCTTCACAGGAGCGTCGTGCAGGTATAAAACGAGCACAGGCCCAAATAATTTCCATAACGCGCCGCCGACTGGAGGGTGTCGCAATCCGTGCAAGGGCCTTTGAACGAGTCCGTGGAGAATTCCCGTCGATGTATCACGTTATCAGAGAAAAACAACGTAGTCGCAGAACCTTAATACAGACGGTCGTACTGCCAGATGGTCGCCGCATGACAACGCAAAAAGACATTGCCAACGCTTTCGTGAACACTACGGTCATCTCTATGAAGAAGCGGAACACGATCAGGCAGCCTTTCATGAGGTCCGACAAACGCTCTCCGCGTGTCTCGACGAGTCGGCCAACCTGGAGTTAACAGGTGAAATCACAGTTGACGACGTAATGGAAGCGATTGATAAGGGAGCGTCGCACAAACCGCCGGGGCCCGACGGGTTTCCGTTAGAGTTCTATCGTACATTTAAAGATCTCATGACTCCACGATGGACTGCCATGTACTGCGAATTGATGTCTCCCAACGTGCCTCTTCCGCCCACCTTCGTGGAAGGAATGATCATCCCCATCCACAAACCATCTGGCGGCACAGGGATACAGGCCTACCGGCCACTGACCCTTCTTAATTGCGACTACAAGATCTACGCCAGGATACTTGCAGCACGCTTTAAACGCGTGATACGCCAAGTGATATCACTCGACCAAACCCAGCTAGGAGGAGCTAGCAATATACAAACGGCACTCAGCGACTACCGCGATGTTATCGCACTGGCTTCAACATGTCGTCTCCGGGGTGTATTGGTATCGATAGACTTCGATCGCGCATTTGACAGGCTGTCATGCTTATCCCACGGACGTGATGACGAAAATGAAGTTTCCGGAAAGTTTTGTCACCGTCGTCATGAGACTACTCCACGGAGCCGCATCCAAAGTGCTCATCAATGGACGCTTGGTGGGGCCCATCACCATCTCACGATCGGTCAGACAAGGGTGCCCGCTGTCAACGATATTGTATGCCATCGCTGTCGAACCGCTGCTTTGCGGGCTCCGGAATCGACTCCAAGGAATGACGATAAGGCACAACAAGTTTATATGCCGAACATACGCAGATGACCTAGTGTTTTTAGCACGGTCAGGCGACGAGGCAAGAGCGGCCCTGCATTGGATTAATTTGTATTGTATGGCTACGGGAAGTCGCCTGAACATGGCAAAGTCGGGAGCGATGAACATCGGGAGAGGACTCCCGACAGGAAGTGTAGCACCATTACAGCCGATCACCACGATGAAATGCCTAGGAATTATCTTCACTACAGACGTTCGACGCACGGCGGCACTGAGTTACAGACATCTTCTGCAAACAATTCGTGCGAGTGTCCGAAGTCACAGGTTAAGGGCACTGGATATGATACAACGGGTCACCTTTGCCAACACTTATCTAGCCTCTCGCATCCCCCACCTGGCACAAGTTCTTCCTATGCCGGTGGTGTTGGCCCGCCGAATCCTGGCGGCACTAGGATATTTTGTGAGCACAGGTCTGCTTTTTAAGGTAGGATACGAAACCCTCACCCTTCCTCGTAGTCGTGGAGGTCTCGGACTAGTCCACGTACGCGACCGAGCAGTGGCTATTTATGTAACCACGATGATAAAGATGTGGACACGACACCAGACAAGTCTGACGGGCAGCTTGATAGACGAATTCGCTCCACCTTCTCGTTCGGCTCCGGTAGCGGTGGCTCACATCTCACCATCGCTTGCCCATATGCGAACCTTCTTTGTGGAACACAGTTATGTACATATGGAACTACCGACTACCAGGACGGCAACGGCACGTGATATATATCACATCTTGACTCGACGACGGCCGAATAATGCCGTAGAGCGCCGCCAACCAACGGTTACGTGGTCAGTGGTATGGCGTACAGTGCACCACCCACACCTCGATACGGGAACGCGCGCACTGTGGTATCAGGTGGTCAATGGGAAATACGTGACTCGTTCCAGGTTGCATACAATTCATATGGCGGACGAGCCACTGTGTCCGCAGTGCAATGTTATAGACACTGAGGAGCATCGCCTGATATGCGGTCCTTCGGCGGACGTATGGTGTTTGGTCAAAAAAATGATCGCCTTCCTCCTTAGGGTGGGGCCGCAAACAATAGAACCACGCACACTACTTCTCCCAGCTAGGACGTATTATCCCCGAACGAAGACAAACGCAGTGACTTGGATTCGAGGTTTGACTGTGCGTTATCTTTTCAGAGACGGCAGTAAGAATGTGCTTGACTTTTGGGCCTTACTACAGGAACACCACTCACAACTTATGAGACATCCGAGATATCGATCATATTACGCAAATTTTTTAGGGAGTGCCTTGCTTGATCCCCCACCCAGTTGGGGTGTGCCGGGTAGGAGAATGTAATTATTGTCTATAAATAAAAAAAGTTGGTAGAGCGCTTCCCCGCGAAAGGAAAAGGTCCCGAGTTCGAGTCTCGGTCGGGCACACAGTTTTAATCTGCCAGGAAGTTTCATATCAGCGCACACTCCGCTGCAGAGTGAAAATCTCATTCTGGAAGTATTGAATAGGGTTGGGGAGAAGAGAAGTTTGTGGTACAACTTGACTAGAAGAAGGGATCGGTTGGTAGGACATGTCCTGAGGCATCAAGGGATCACCAGTTTAGTATTGGAGGGCAGCGTGGAGGGTAAAAATCGTAGAAGGAGACCAAGAGATGGATACACTAAGCAGATTCAGAAGGATGTAGGTTGCAGTAGGTACTGGGAGATGAAGAAACTTGCACAGGATAGAGTAGCATGGAGAGCTGCATCAAACCAGTCTCAGGACTGAAGACAACAACAACAGCAGCTACGTCTTCACTGCAGAAGCCACAGAAGTCTCACGAGAGCACAGGTCGGCAATTCGAAATGTTTCTATCCTCCGCGACCACGCGCAAACTGGTCCACTGTCCAAGTCTTTCCGCCGACTGTCCATCCGTCGCGCCGCCACGTCCAGCACCTGTCTCCGTGTCGTGTGCCGCACTCTCCAGAACTGTCCCGGAACTGCCTCTCCGGAAACGATACTCCTCCCCACTTCCATACAGTCTCTCCGCGTGTTCTTTTTGCAACGATCGCTGTTATTGGCTAGAGCGCTCCCGCCGTGTCTTCAAACCAACGCACACTCACAAACATAATGAAACATACTCTAAATACTGAATCTACATTTAAATACTTGAAATTAAATAAATATTCCTACGGCTGGACCATAAACACGCTCTAACACAGATTATTAAATACATAAACAAATTGAATAAACATATATCAAAGGAATAGCAACAAAAGGTAGGCCAGTAGCCTAATGTATCTGTGCTTTCTAAAACACAGTAAATATTTAAGTAATTTCTTCATGAGTAGTGTATATCGGACATAAACAGACATAGATGAATAAATATATTTATTAGCATGCAGCTCCCGTTTTTTCGTGTACTGTGGAGTACTTATGGCCTGACATGATCGATAGTGATCGGGCACTTTGATCTCCAGTATCTCATGTACTATTCAAGTTACATGCCTCTAATTCATACCAATTTAGATTTACACTAATAGCTTTCTAAAGAGATGACGATCGACAAAATCTGGTGAAGCGTTTATATTGGGAAATTCGTCGCTGCGTGTTACTTGTATAATTTACAGTCAGATACTAAACTTCAAAGTATTAAATATATTGAAAATATGATTACACCATCAGAATCGTCGTGACAATAATAGAAATGTACGAGCTGATAGTCCACCGTGCTGCAAACGTCGTCGAAATGTTCGTGCAGATGGTTGTTGTCTTGCAAACGTCCCCATCTGTTGACTCAAGGATGGAGACGTGGCTGCACGATCCGTTACAGCCATGCGGATAAGATGCCTGTCATCTCGACTGCTAGTGCTACGAGGCCGTCGGGATTCAGCACGGCGTTCCGTAGTACCCTCCTGAACCCACCGATTCCATATTCTTCTAACAGTCATTGGATCTCGACCAACGCGAGCGGCAATGTCGCGATACGATAAACCGCAATCGCGATAGGCTACAATCCGACGTTTATCAAAGTCGGAAACGTGATGGTACGCATTTCTGCCCCTTACACGAGGCATCACAACACGTTTCACCAGGCAACGCCGGTCAATTGCTGTTTGTGTATGAGAAATCGGTTGGAAACTCTCCTAATGTCAGCACGTTGTAGGTGTCGCCACCAGCGGCAACCTTGCGTGAATGCTCTGAAAAGCTAATCATTTGCATATCACAGCATCTTCTTCCTGTCTGTTACATTTCGCGTCTGTAGCACGCGTGGTGTAGCAATTTTAATGGCCAGTAGTGTACAAAGAAGCGAAACGCACATGCCCCTATACTAACAGCCTCCCAT
Organism: Schistocerca nitens; assembly: GCF_023898315.1. Taxonomy (NCBI): domain Eukaryota; kingdom Metazoa; phylum Arthropoda; class Insecta; order Orthoptera; family Acrididae; genus Schistocerca; species Schistocerca nitens. The sequence goes on along the minus strand of NC_064617.1, from coordinate 983,681,004 downwards.
TTAGTTGCGTTAGACGAACCACAACTTCGAGAATATTTTACTTTTCAAGATGTTATAAGATATTTGGTTCACCAAGAGAGGAAATGCTGCATTACTTTCGTTATCAACTGTCAAAAACAAATACAAATTTGTCCACCGAGCGTAAAAATTAAAAATGAAAGAAAAAAGTAGCTCAGTCGATGATAAGATTGTCCGTTCGCCTTCCTCCTCGGAGAACATTTTCAATCTGTCGGGGAGTTTCGAAAGAGCGCACACCCTGCTGCAGAGTGACAGACGAGCATTTCTGCAATTGCTCGTTTGGTCTTACGAGTCCGTCGCTGAGGGGTTGCAGGAGTAGGAGCCGCTTCGCCTAGCTCGGCCTGGCTCCGCCGCCGGGCGCCTTGTTTGACCCGCTCAGCTGTGAACCGGCCCGTTACGGCCGCCACATATCAGCAGCGGGACACGGCAGGCTGCGTAGGCAGGGTAGCGGCTCTAGGCGGTGGGCGGCGGCCGCTCTAGGCCGCGCTAGCCTAGGCCAGGCTGGGCTGCGGCCAGAGCACCGAGTGCTCGCGCTGCTTGCAGGCGATACACGGCGCTGCGGGCTGTCCGTGTCTGAACCGAGGCCATCAGTAATGTTTTACGAGGGTGGGCCAGGAGAAGATACATGGCACTCGTTCGTTGCTAGAGCAGCTACCACGCCACTCCCCGCTGCCTCGTACGAGCCAAAGGCAATCAACCAGTTGTGCAGGCCAGTAACTTTCCATAACGGATGTGAGTCAGCACCAATACTCTCTTGACTTGCAGTCGTAATATCTTAACTTGGCGCCGCAACGGCGAAGCCTATAATAGCTGACTCACGTCTGTTACACTAGCCAACAGCCAAACGTAACGGTCTTAAAAAGGCTAACGTGCTGTCACAACATTATACCACCACATCAACGAATACAGAAAATTGGGGTCAGTTTTAACTGATGCATCAGAGTTAAATGCTTACCTTGGACGCGACTGCAATTTGCCCATTCGTATGCGGGTCAGCTAGGTGCAGCCGACTCACTCGTCCGTTCGTTACCCAGTGCAGCTGGAGTCGACATTACGACAAAAATAAAAGAGGTTCTCGTTCTCCGTTTCGTCACGTGCAAATCAGCTCTTAATACGTGCCATGATTTTCCTCCACAGTACGGCTCCACACCTCCGTAGCTCAAAGATTTCGACTACTGGCACAATAGATTCTACGCTGAAGAGTCAAAGAAACGTACACTCGCCTAACATCGTGTAGGGTCCCCGGGAGCACGCAGAAGTGCCGCAACACGACATGGTATCGACTCGACTAAAATCTGAAGTAGTGCTTGAGCAAATTGACACCATGAATTCTGCACGGCTGTCAAAAATTCGTAAGAGTACGAGGGGTGGAGATCTCTTCTGATTAGCTCGTCGCAAGTATGCTCAGTAATGTTTATGTCTGGGGTGTTTAAACTCAGAACAGTGTTCCTGGAGCCACTGTGTAGCAATTCTTGAAGTGTGACGTGACGCATGTCCTGCTGGAATTGCGCAAGTACGTCGGAATGCACAATGTACGTGAATGGGTGCATCTGATCAGACAGGGTGCTTACATACGTGTCACATGTCAAAGTCGTATCTAGACGTATCAGGATCCCATATCACTCCAACTGCACACGCCCCACACCATTACAGATGCTCCACCAGCTTGAACATCCCCCGCTGACATGCACGGTCTACGGATTCACCAGGTTCTCTCTTGCCTGTACACGTCCATCCGCTCGAAACAATTTGAAACGAGACTCGTCCGACCAGGCAACGTGTTTCCAGTCATCAACAGTCCAATGTTGGTGTCTAAGGACCCAGGCGAGGCGTAAAGCTTTGTGTCGTGCAGTCATCAACGGTATACTAGTGGGCCTTCGGCTCCGAAAGCCCATATCGTTATTTTGTTGAATGGTTCTTACGCTGACGATTCAGGACCTTTTTCCGGCCGTAGCGATGTCGGAGTTTTGATGTTTTACCGGATTCCTGACATTCACGGCACACTCGTGAAATCGTAGCACGGGAAAATCCCACTTCATCGCTGCCTCGTAGATGCTGTAGCCCATCGCTCGTGCGCCGACTGTAACACCACGTTAAATCTCACATACGAGGGCGGTTCAGAAAGTAACCTCCGATTGGTCACAGTGCGGGTTGTGGGGGGAGTAGCGACGCCATCTGTGCGTTCACGCACTCAACAGGTCAATCGGCATCAAGCCGTGGTCGAGTGAACGTCGTACCTGCGCTAGTTTAGTTTTTGTGGCAGTTTGAAATGTGTGCTGCAATAGAAAACCCCGCCAAATGTGAAGTGCGTGCTGTCATAAGGTTTTTTACAGCCAAAGGATATTCTGCAGCAGCTATTCATCGTGAGCTTTGTGCCGTGTACGGACCGAGAGTTATGAGTGAAGGAGTTGTCCGTGAATGGGTACGTTTATTTAAAAGTGGACGAGAAAACGTTCATGATGAAGAGAGGAGTGGTAGACCATCATTGGTGACTGACGAACTCGTTCAGACAGTTGATGCAAAAGTTCGTGAAAATCGACGTTTCTCAATGTCGGAGTTGTCTACTGGTTTTCCACAGATTTCTAAGACTCTCTTGTACGAGATAGTGACAGCAAGATTGGGTTACCGTAAGTTCTGTGCACGATGGGTGCCCAAAATTCTTACCGACCACCACAAAACTCAAAGAATGGCCTCTGCATTAGACTTTCTGTCACGTTATGAGGACGAAGGAGAACCATTGTTAAACAGAATCGTGACCGGTGACGAAACCTGGATTAAGTACGTGAACCCTGAGACAAAAGAACAATCAAAGATGTGGGCACATTCAAATTCGCCTACCAAACCAAGAAAAGCCTCGCAAGATTTTTCTGCCAGAAAACTGATGGCAACGGTGTTTTGGGATGCCAAAGGGGTGTTGTTGGTTGAATTCATAGAACGTGGTACGACCATTAATCAAGACGTGTACTGTGAAACAATAAAAAAGTTACGACGGGCTATACAGAACAAACGCCGTGGTATGCTGACTTCCGGTATCGTTTTTTTGCACGATAACGCCCGTCCTCACTCTGCTCGCAGAACAACGGCCCTTCTTGAGTCCTTCAAGTGGGACGTTATCAACCATCCACCTTACAGCCCAGACCTGGCGCCAAGTGATTATCACCTCTTCATGCATTTGAAGAAATGGCTCGGGTCACAGCGGTTTGATGACGACGAAGAGCTCAAAGATGCGGTCACAGGCTGGCTCCAGGCACAAGCGGGTGATTTTTATGCAGAAGGAATTTCAAAGCTTGTGAAGAGATACGATAAGTGCCTCAATCGCTATGGAGACTATGTAGAAAAATAGTGCAAAGATGTAGTTGTAAGATGTATATATTAAAATATTTTTATTTAACTTGGTGTATTTTTTTAAATCAACCGGAGGTTACTTTCTGAACGGCCCTCGTATATCTTGATAACCTATCATAGTAGCAGCAGTAACCGATCTAACAACTGCGCCAGACACTTGTTGTCCTATATAGGCGTTGCCGACAGCAGCCCAGTATTCTGCCTTTTTACGTATCTCTGTATCTGAATACGCACGCCTATACCAGTTTCTCTGACGCTTCAGTGTAGATACTTGTTGTGTACATGAAGGGAAATCCCCAGATCGTTCCTCCGTGCTAGTTCAAGACAGAGCGCACGCAAACAGAATCTTGATCGTGGTCCACATAACTCTACTCACAGGTGTGCGTCTGGTGCGTTTTGAAGGGAAGTTTGTGTTGCAAGCCATAAAGGAAACAATTGCTATAGCTCCTTCATGACGAAACTATATGTTTGTAGAGACATTTTCAAGTCTCAAGCAGCTATGGTCTATGTATGCAGACTGAAAACTATGAAAATTTTTACCAAGGTCTGTGTAAGAAACTTGGGTCTCTTGATCAAGAGGTAGATGCTAGCCACCCTGCCACATTCACTTTGCCTAATTGCACAGACTCTCCTACGACGCTCTTTCCTCAATCCACATTCTCATTCAGGAGGGAGGCGGCGTTCTAGAGAAGTCCATGAAGTTGTACAAAGCTACTGTGCCACGTTGCGTAATGTTTAAATTATCTGCGTAGTGAGCAGGAACCCGTGCTTGAGTCATGGGTGGCCGTGCGGTTCTAGGCGCTACAGTCTGGAACCGCGCGACCGCTACGGTCGCAGGTTCGAATCCTGCCTCGGGCAGGGATGTGTGTGATGTCATTAGGTTAGTTAGGTTTAAGTAGTTCTATGTTCTAGGGGACTGATGACCTAAGAAGTTAAGTCCCATAGTGCTCAGAGCCATTTGAACCATTTTTTTAGTCATGGGCTTCGTACAAATTTCCATTCGTCGCTTCAGCCTGCGTATATACATCTTTGGTGATGGTCTAAACAACGACGTGTAGAGTTTTATGAATTCATTCTTGTGGAGTAGAAAGATCACAATTTCCCTTCACCTTTAGCGTTCAGTGACAAGGTCACGTTCTATTAGGTGGCCAAGTGAAACAACAAAATGTAAGAATGTGGGGAATATAGCCGCCACATACCATAGTTCAGCACGAGAGATATTCTCCAGAGCTTCATGCGTTGTTTCCCGAGAAAAGATTTATTGTTCATTGTCTTTCGCGGGAGGGATGCTTTCGGGATCATGTACCTGGATATGTTTGAGATCTGTCCACCCCGCAATCGCAAGAACATCTCGACCAATTAATTCCTGTACAGTATATAACATCGCCTCTCTGGTACCTTCGTGTTGGAGCACTTACTAACAATGAATTGCGTCAACAAAGAATCAGCCGAATGAGGTGTACACTATTCCAAAGTTTGTGAAAGTCGTCAATGTGTCTCTCCTTCCGACATCTCCGGATGAACAGAGACACCACATATCAATAGCAATGAATGCAATAACTCCACACATGCTTACAAAAACACGGAATGAGGTTGCCTATTGTCTGGATGTTTGACTTGCTCCAGGTGGAGTAAACATTGGACATACGTGAAAGGTAAATGAAAGCTTTAGCTCTTACATAATAGTAAAAAGTACCCCAAGGTTGTATGTGTATATGCATGCAAGAATTTAAAAGATATAACCTCGTAAAATCGAATAGTTCCTTTGAAACTAAACGTTTTGTAGTCCTATGCGTAAGTTACCTCGAGAAATCGGATGAAAGTTTTTGGAACTCCCGATACAGGGTGTTTATTTATTTGAGACAGCTAAATACACCTACATCTACATCTACATTTATACTCCGCAAGCCACCCAACGGTGTTTGGCGGAGGGCACTTTACGTGCCACTGTCATTACCTCCCTTTTCTGTTCCAGTCGCGTATGGTTCGCGGGAAGAACGACTGTCTGAAAGCCTCCGTGCGCGCTCTAATCTCTCTAATTTTACATTCGTATAAGTAGGGGGAAGCAATATATTCGATACCTCATCCAGAAACGCACCCTCTCGAAACCTGGCGAGCAAGCTACACCGCGATGCAGAGCGCCTCTCTTGCCGAGTCTGCCACTTGAGTTTGCTAAACATCTCCGTAACGCTATCACGCTTACCAAATAACCCTGTGACGAAACGTGCCGCTCTTCTTTGGATCTTCTCTATCTCCTCCGTCAACCCGATCTGCTACGGATCCCACACTGTTGAGCAATACTCAAGTATAGGTCGAACGAGTGTTTTGTAAGCCACCTCCTTTGTTGATGGACTACATTTTCTAAGGACTCTCCCAATGAATCTCAACCTGGTACCCGCCTTACCAACAATTAATTTTATATGATCACTCCCGGCACCAAGTGCCTATCCGCTGCAGATCTTCCTGCATTTCGCTACAATTTTCTAATGCTGCAACTTCTCTGTATACAACAGCATCATCCGCGAAAAGTCGCATGGAACTTCCGACGCTATCTACTAGGTCATTTATATATATTGTGAAAAGCAATGGTCCCATAACACTCCCCTGTGGCACGCCAGAGGTTACTGTAACGTCTGTAGACGTCTCTCCATTGATAACAACATGCTGTGTTCTGTTTGCTAAAAACTCTTCAATCCAGCCACACAGCTGGTCTGATATTCCGTAGGCTCTTACTTTGTTTATCAGGCGACAGTGCGGAACTGTATCGAATGCCTTCCGGAAGTCAAGGAAAATAGCATCTACCTGGGAGCCTGTATCTAATATTTTCTGGGTCTCATGAACAAATAAAGCGAGTTTGATCTCACACGATCGCTGTTTCCGGAATCCATGTTGATTCCTACAGAGTAGATTCTGGGTTTCCAAAAACGACATGATACTCGAGCAAAAAACATGTTCTAAAATTCTACTACAGATCGACGTCAGAGATATAGGTCTATAGTTTTGCGCATCTGCTCGACGACCCTTCTTGAAGACTGGGACTATCTGTGCTTTTTTCCAATCATTTGGAACCTTCCGTTACTCTATAGACTTGCGGTACACGGCTGTCAGAAGGGGGGCAAGTTCTTTCGCGTACTCTGTGTAGAAACGAATTGGTATCCCGTCAGGTCCAATGGACTTTCCTCTGTTGAGTGATTCCAGTTGCTTTTCTATTCCTTGGACACTTACACTCCTGGAAACGGAAAAAAGAACACATTGACACCGGTGTGTCAGACCCACCATACTTGCTCCGGACACTGCGAGAGGGCTGTACAAGCAATGATCACACGCACGGCACAGCGGACACACCAGGAACCGCGGTGTTGGCCGTCGAATGGCGCTAGCTGCGCAGCATTTGTGCACCGCCGCCGTCAGTGTCAGCCAGTTTGCCGTGGCATACGGAGCTCCATCGCAGTCTTTAACACTGGTAGCATGCCGCGACAGCGTGGACGTGAACCGTATGTGCAGTTGACGGACTTTGAGCGAGGGCGTATAGTGGGCATGCGGGAGGCCGGGTGGACGTACCGCCGAATTGCTCAACACGTGGGGCGGGAGGTCTCCACAGTACATCGATGTTGTCGCCAGTGGTCGGCGGAAGGTGCACGTGCCCGTCGACCTGGGACCGGACCGCAGCGACGCACGGATGCACGCCAAGACCGTAGGATCCTACGCGGTGCCGTAGGGGACCGCACCGCCACTTCCCAGCAAATTAGGGACACTGTTGCTCCTGGGGTATCGGCGAGGACCATTCGCAACCGTCTCCATGAAGCTGGGCTACGGTCCCGCACACCGTTAGGCCGTCTTCCGCTCACGCCCCAACATCGTGCAGCCCGCCTCCAGTGGTGTCGCGACAGGCGTGAATGGAGGGACGAATGGAGACGTGTCGTCTTGAGCGATGAGAGTCGCTTCTGCCTTGGTGCCAATGATGGTCGTATGCGTGTTTGGCGACGTGCAGGTGAGCGCCACAATCAGGGCTGCATACGACCGAGGCACACAGGTCCAACACCCGGCATCATGGTGTGGGGAGCGATCTCCTACACTGGCCGTACACCACTGGTGATCGTCGAGGGGACACTGAATAGTGCACGGTACATCCAAACCGTCATCGAACCCATCGTTCTACCATTCCTAGACCGGCAAGGGAACTTGCTGTTCCAACAGGACAATGCACGTCCGCATGTATCCCGTGCCACCCAACGTGCTCTAGAAGGTGTAAGTCAACTACCCTGGCCAGCAAGATCTCCGGATCTGTCCCCCATTGAGCATGTTTGGGACTGGATGAAGCGTCGTCTCACGCGGTCTGCACGTCCAGCACGAACGCTGGTCCAACTGAGGCGCCAGGGGGAAATGGCATGGCAAGCCGTTCCACAGGACTACATCCAGCATCTCTACGATCGTCTCCATGGGAGAATAGCAGCCTGCATTGCTGCGAAAGGTGGATATACACTGTACTAGTGCCGACATTGTGCATGCTCTGTTGCCTGTGTCTATGTGCCTGTGGTTCTGTCAGTGTGATCATGTGATGTATCTGACCCCAGGAATGTGTCAATAAAGTTTCCCCTTCCTGGGACAATGAATTCACGGTGTTCTTATTTCAATTTCCAGGAGTGTATTTCGATGTCAGCCATTTTTTCGTTTGTGCGAGGATTTAGAGAAGGAACTACAGTGCGGTCTTCCTCTGTGAAACAGCTTTGGGAAAAGGTGTTTAGTATTTCAGCTTTACGCGCGTCATCCTCTATTTCAATGCCATTATCATCCCGGAGTGTCTGGATATGCTGTTTCGAGCCACTTACTGATTTAACGTAAGACCAGAACTTCCTAGGATTTTCTGTCAAGTCGGTACATAGAATTTTACTTTCGAATTCACTGAACGCTTCACGCATAGCCCTCCTTACGCTAACTTTGACATCGTTTAGGTTCTGTTTGTCTGAGAGGTTTTGGCTACGTTTAGACTTGGAGTGAATCTCTCTTTGCTTTCGCAGTAGTTTCCTAACTTTGTTGTTGAACCACGGTGGGTTTTTCCCGTCCCTCACAGTTTTACTCGGCACGTACCTGTCTAAAACGCATTTTACGATTGCCTTAAACTTTTTCCATAAACACTCAACATTGTCAGTGTCGGAACAGAAATTTTCGTTTTGATCTGTTAGGTAGTCTGAAATCTGCCTTCTATTACTCTTGCTAAACAGATAAACCTTCCTCCCTGCCGGCCGCGGTGGTCTAGCGGTTCTGGCGCTGCAGTCCGGAACCGCGGGACTGCTACGGTCGCAGGTTCGAATCCTGCCTCGGGCATGGGTGTGTGTGATGTCCTTAGGTTAGTTAGGTTTAAGTAGTTCTAAGTTCTAGGAGACTTATGACCTAAGATGTTGAGTCCCATAGTGCTCAGAGCCATTTGAACCATTTGAACCTTCCTCCCTTTTTTTATATTCCTATTAACTTCCATATTCAGGGATGCTGCAACGGCCTTGTGATCACTTATTCCCTGTTCTGCACATACAGAGTCGAAAAGTTCGGGTCTGTTATCAGTAGGTCCAAGATGTTATCTCCACGAGTCGGTTCTCTGTTTAATTGCTCGAGGTAATTTTCGGATAGTGCACTCAGTACAATGTCACTCGATGCTCTGTCCCTACCACCCGTCCTAAACATCTGAGTGTCCCAGTCTATATCTGGTAAATTGAAATCTCCACCTAAGACTATAATATGCTGAGAAAATGTATGTGAAATGTATTCCAAATTTTCTCTCAGTTGTTCTGCCACTAATGCTGCTGACTCGGGAGGTCGGTAAAAGGAGCCAATTATTAACCTAGCTCGGTTGTTGAGTGTAACCTCCACCCATAATATTTCACAGGAACTATCCACTTCTACTACACTACAGGATAAACTACTACTAACAGCGCCAAACACGCCACCACCGGTTGCATGCAATCTATCCTTTCTAAACACCGTCTGTGCCTTTGTAAAAATTTCGGCTGAATTTATCTCTGGCTTCAGCCAGCTTTCTGTACCTATAACGATTTCAGCTTCAGTGCTTTCTATCAGCGCTTGAAGTTCCGGTACTTTAGCAATGCAGCTTCGACAGTTTACTATTACAATACCGATTGCTGCTTGGTCCCCGCATGTTCTGACTTTGCCCCGCACTCCTTGAGGCTGTTGCCCTTTCTGTACTTGCCCGAGGCCATCTAACCTAAAAAACCGCCCAGTCCACGCCACACAACCCCTGCTACCCGTGTAGCCGCTTGCTGCGTGTAGTGGACTCCTGACCTATCCAGCGGAACCCGAAACCCCACCACCCTATGGCGCAAGTCGAGGAATCTGCAGCCCACACGGTCGCAGAACCGTCTCAGCCTCTGATTCAGACCCTCCACTCGGCTCTGTACCAAAGGTCCACAGTCAGTCCTGTCGACGATGCTGCAGATGGTGAGCTCTGCTTTCGTCCCGCTAGCGAGACTGGCAGTCTTCACCAAATCAGATAGCCGCCGGAAGCCAGAGAGGGTTTCCTCCGATCCATATGTCGGGAATGTTCCATCGCACGAAAAAAACTGTTCTAGGTGAAAATTTGATATCAGTGAACGAGACATGTGTAAAAATTGGTGGTTCCCCATTTGAAATTACGAAGTTGATGCCACCCACACAAGAAGGGGTTTTAGAAAGTGGCCACTTAGAGCGTGGATCGATGTCAGCTCTAGTGACATGAACTTTTCACCTAGAACGTTTTCTCGTTTTCGAGATATTTAGTTGCCGCAAGATAAAACCAACTCCTGTATACCGTATTTAATGAAAAAAGTAGTCTACTAATTCATCTCTAAGAATCAAGATAAATACAATGAAAAACTCAGATTTATTCTAGTGGTGAAGCGTTTGTTGGGAAAAGGAAACTATCAGCACCTGTAAATGGCAAGCATCCATGTTGATCATTTTGAATATGCTTTTCAGATCCCCGTATGGTAAATTGTTGTTTCCCCTCTAGCAAAAACTGATCGTGTGTGATTATGTTGGCGGAAGGCCACTTCTTCCGTCCTTAACAGAACTTCTAGTCTGTTTAAATTGTGTGTAGCAAGTGCAAAATGACGTGCCTGCGAATCAATACGTGTGCGTAAACTCCGTCGTTTATTTTGCTACGGCTATTAACTGGTTGCTTGGATGATTAACAACTCCGACTGTTCGTACTTCGCATGCTACGTGGGAGACCAGGACAAGGCTGCACTCCTTTGATCGTTGCATAACTTGTACCTTATGTCTTAGTCTCTGAGTAAATCATCAATGGAACTAGTATTAAATATAAACAGAAGCACTACGACTACATAAATGACCTCAACTTTTGCACGACAGCTCCAATAGCACGCGATATTTCAGACAAGAAAAACTGAGGTCTTGATATGTGGAACGTCGTGTCCTCAAAACGAGCCATCCCGGTGTTTTACGCAATCATGAACAATCTGAACTACTGTTTCTGTAGAGCTGGTACTGGATTCGGACCAACTAGTTCACATAAGGCCAACGGCCTTGTCACTGTGGTAACACCGGTTCCCGTCAGATCACCGAAGTTAAGCGCTGTCGGGCTGGGCTAGCACTTGGATGGGTGACCATCAGGTCTACCGAGCGCTGTTGGCAAGCTGTGTCCACTCAGCCCTTGTAAGGCAAACTGAGGAGCTACTAGATTCAGAAGTAGCGGCTGCGGTGTCGTAAACTGACATACGGCCGGGAGAGCGGTGTGCTGACCACATACCCCTCTATATCCGCATCCAGTGACGCCTATGGGCAGAGGTTGACACGGCGGCCGGTCGGTACCGTTGGGCCTTCATGGCCTGTTCAGGAGGAGTTCAGTTTAGTTTTAGTTCACCATAAGGCAGCGGCGACTATTCATGGTTATAATTTCATTTCATTTGTGCCGAACACAAGAAACAAACACAAAAATAAAATTATAAGCGTGAAGTACGATCTGGTGACGAACTTATCGATTCGATTTCGGAACAGCGATAAGAGTTTTTAACAAATAACTTGGTTAACAGCGGCAGATTACTTTTTTTAACTGTTTGAAAGAGATAATCTGCCTATTTAAGTAGCTGTGAAAATTTATCTTCATATCAAGTATCTGAGTAACAGAAATGCCACTAATCCTACTTCAGAACTTAGAAAAGTGTTTCAATTATTATTAAGGATTAACAGGGCTCCAAGAAAATCGAATTTACAGTGGTTGCCTCAGCAATGAGTGTAGACACGAAAATATAAACCGTGATAACATTTCACAGTTCCCTTAGTCAAACGATACGAGACAAGATCGGCTCTAACTTATGTCAACTACGCTGAAGTCAATCATACGCAGCAATGGAACGTAAAGAATCGAGAACAGAAACCACATCCAGAATGATATTTTCACTCTGCAGTGGAGTTTCACGATTCCTACTGGACAATTCATCATAGAGTGAATCACTCCACAAAAGACATTTGAAATGTACCTAATATTGTTCGTTGTGCCATATCCTCTGACAGACTTCACTTAGGTATGTAGGTACGGTCGATTCACAATAATTTGGCAGAAATGCTGCTTATAGCTGCTGTAACTGATGCATGTCCACATCAGTGTCCAAAGTCTTGAAAGTCTGTCGGTGATAAATTTAATACAGGACAAAACATTTTAGTCGGTGTTTTAGTTTTACATGCTTTCTGCGCTTGTGGTCTTCAAATGGTTCAAATGGCTCTGAGCACTATGGGACTTAACTTCTTTGGTCATCTGTCCCCTAGAACTTAGAACTACTTAAACCTAACTAACCTAAAGACATGACACACATCCATGCCCGAGGCAGAATTCGAACCTGCGATCGTAGTGTTCGCGCGGTTCCAGACTGTAGCGCCTAGAACCGCTCGGCCACTTCGTCCGGCTTTGTGGTCTTCAATCATGGTGATAACATAAAGCCGGTAATGAGACTGATATACAAACTGTGCACTATTTTTTTATGTATACTGGCCACACAGACCGCAGCCGGTCCTTGTCCTCTCTCAGTCCAGCCTTCCACACTTTCCTGTCATCTCCGTCTTCATCTCCCAGACCCAGTATCTGCATGTCTACCGTGGTACTGTCCTTCCACCTCATTCTCGGCCGTCCCAGTGGTTTCTTTCTTTCAGCTTCTCCATCCACTACAGCTTTTATTACCGTGCTCTCCTGTCTCCTCCTCACACGTCCGTACCAACTTAAGTCTCTTAATTTTCACACTCGCTGCGACGTCAGGCAGTATGTACGATTGTATAAGTTCTCTGTTTTTTTCCTTACTCTACACTGTTCATTTTCTTTCACTGGTCCATATATTTTTATTAGTACTTTATTTTCAAAAGTGATGAGTTTTTTCCTCTGTTTTCGTTGTTAGAGTCCAGGTATCACTTGCATAGCACACTATTGGCTTGATCATGGTCTGATGTGTTCTTATTTTTGCCTGCCTCGATAGTACCTTCGATCTTATGTTGCTGTTCACAGCTCCTACACATCTTCCCCCAACTTGAATTCTTGTTACTATCTCTTGTTCTATAAGGTTTTGTTGGCGGATGTTGACACCGGGGTACGTGAATGTGTCTGTCTTCTGTATTTTTAGATTTCCGATTGTTAGCTGATTTGGTCCCAAATGAGCTCTTCTTCGTACTACCAAGAACTTTGTTTTACTTTCGTTATTACTTAGAGCTACTTTCTTAGCTTCTTCCACTACCACAGTCCCTATTTTGTCCAGGTTTTCCATTTTCTTTCCTATCAACACAATATCATCCGCAAAAGCCAAGACATTTATCTTTTTTACTATGGTGACTCCTGCACTTTCACATGTTACTCTCCTCAGGGTGTTGTTGAGGGCCAAATTGAACAGGGTCGGTGATGTAATATCTCCCTGTCTCACTCCTGTTTTTACTTCCAATGCTTCTGAGATCTTCCCCTACACTTTGACTCTACACTTTTATTCCGTCACACACATTTTACTTGTGTGTCAGGTATCCCATACTCTGCCAGTATCCTCCACATTTCCTACCTTACTGTGCTGTCATATGCTTTGTCGAAATCTATAAACAAGCAAAACGTATTATGATTCTGCTCCCAGTTCTTATCTAATATTTGTCTTACTGAGAATATCTGGTCGATTGTTGATTTACTTTTTCTGAACCCTGACTGTGCTGTGTCTAATATTTCCTCAATGTTTCGGTTTAGCCTGTTCAGTATAATTCTTGATACAACAGTACCGACCGGCCGCCGTGTCATCCCAAGCTCACCGGCGTCGCTCTACGCGGATATGGAGGCGTATGTGGTCAGCACACCGCTCTGCCGGCCGTATGTCAGTTTACGAGACCGGAGCCGCTACTTCTCAGTCAAGTAGCTCCTCAGTTTGCCTCAGAAGGGCTGAGTGCACCCCGCTTGCCAGCAGCGTTCAGCAGGTCGGATGGTCACCCACCCTAGTGTTAGCCCAGCCCGGCAGCGCTAAAAAAACTTCGGTGATGCGACGGGAACCGGTGCTACGACTGCGGCAAGGCCAGAGCTGGTCCACACACATTCCATTCAGGACAGAGCTGGGGATCTTGTTGTTCACAAGAGTGCCTCAACATCACGCAGACATCTCATATCAACATGTGCCGTGTGTGAATGAGTATTGTACGAGAGAAAAATGGCGCCACAGTACAGTAGTATGTGAGGTATAAATGCCATGTGGCTAGGGCCTCCCGTCGGGTAGACCGTTCGCCTGGTGTAAGTCATTCGAGCTGACGATGATGAGGTCAACACAGCGCCAAGTCCCTCAGCAGAGAAAATCTCCAAGCCAGCCGGGAATCGAACCCGGGCCGTTAGGTATGACATTCCGTCGCGCTGACCACTCAGCTGCCGGGGGCGGACAGCATGAGAGGCAACACACGAGGACGCGAGATGTCCTACCGATTTGCAGTCAGGGTCCTGTCAATCATACCACCTGTGATCTGAAATCATACCAAGTGTCTCCCTACAGCATGACACCAGCAACTGTGCCTTTCCAAAATATTGGAAGACTGGGGCCCCACAGCAGATTCCCGCCATACCTGCCGACGATGGTCATCTAGGGTAGCGCAGAACGGTGATCCATCGCTGGACGCTGTGTGACGTCAGTCATCAGCAGTCCAGGTTTTCCGGTCGCGGCATCACCCCAAATGCAGCCGTTTGTCTTCCGGTGCTACCGAAACCAATACTCGGGGCGGTAATTCACGAGTCCGGTTGCTGCTGGTCTCTGTGCAATGGTATGGGACGACAGAAGTGTTGCAGAATGTTCTCGGATGTCAGGCACAGATGAGAAGGGGTTGCGATGTGCTTGGTGCACATTACGGTGGTCATTGCTTGTGGTGGTCAGACGTCGTCAGTTGGAATATTGACGGGTGTACCTCTCCTCACGTTACCACGAAATTCAACACAGCCACTGTGACATCTGAATGCCCCAAAAACCTGAATATTGCACTATTCTAATAGCTTTCAAGTTCTGTCAGTTGCTGATTATGCTGTCTCGCATGAGTACGCGGCATCTTCGTGTCGTTCACAGTGGTCATTCAACATGTGATGCAGTTCACGCCCCTGTATACCCTACCGGGCCTGGTAACAACTCTAAAGGCGACAACACTAATCCACTCTGGTGTCCGTCCACAGAGGATTTCCACTCCATTCTTTCAAATACTCACCGATTGTGTGTAAGGGTACGGAGTTTCTAGCTGATAACGTCATCAGTGACGCCCATAAGCACCAAAGGAATTACGTCGGTATTAGACCCTGTCTTCTGGGTGCCGCACTTTTGTTTTCAGGCAGTTTATGAGCAGATCCATTATATGTGATGAGCATAAAAAATGTGTTCCCGTTGGTCTTAAAGGAGCAATTGATAGTAGTTGCTAGAGATTCGGTTCTCTTTTGACGCTTGTGTGTTTAGCCGACACCGAATTCATATCGTGGAGCAATGGAAGATGCTGACATCCCTTTATTACTTACACTGTAATGGACACCCTTGAATGCCCCCCCCAGTCAGCAGATATTTTTCACAGCCCACGCAATGTCCTATTTCATGCGCCATTTTAAAACATTTTGCTGCACTGTCTGCAAAGTTTTTCTGTTGCTAACTTTAGGATATTAACGTTTTCCACGATCGCTTCTTGTTCTTCAGATGTTTAACGTAATTACGTACGAAAACCATTTTTCTTATTGTCGACTGTTGCTACCGGTGTGTTGATTTCCTTTGCTACTAGAGGCCTAAGCGCAAAAAGGAATATAAGTCTGCTTTCTCATATATACGACGTGGAAGTCCACATACTGCCTGTATTTTATTTCCATGTTGTTTGAGATTCTTATCGTAGAAATGGCTAACTTTCTCAGAAAATTTCACCATGGATTTATTTGCTTTCCATCTCCTTTCAAATGGGTGGAATTTCACTTCTTCATGCTGTCGACTTTTACTTGATTTGCATCTTTAGAATCAAAGTACGATCTTCTGTTTACATCTCAGATTGTGAAAATATTTCACTTCCAAGCACGTGTAAGGTCGCACAACTGCAATGTAATGTGTACCTGTTTCTGCCATTTGTTGGCTAGTTGCATTTCGTTCCTGCCTCAAGTCGTGGGCACGGCATCATAGACCATAAGCTAGTCACGAACGTCAAAACATTCACAACTCAAAGACCGGATTCTTTTTCCACTGAAACTGCGTCAAACTCCTCCCGCGATTCGTTATCAAAACTAAGTAAGTTTGTAATCTCCCCCTTCCTTATTGGCTCTCCTGGATTGCTATACAACTGACCGTGATCGCATATGCCTTATGAAATTTTACAGCGAGTAAGGCTATCGTTAGTGAAGGAAAGTAACGCCGGTTAGTTGAAGCAAGAATCTATTCTAAACTTAAGCTAAATACTGATGATAATTTTGAAATGGGTGGAATATAGCGCAATCGCTCACGAACCTCACTGGGGGGAAAAAGGGTCCCACGTAATATTTACTTCAAAAGTCACTGATACCACAATGGAAACACTGATTAACTTAAAAGGGGATAATTAGACGGTCACCAGCCCGCTAAGGCAATCAATCTCTAGAATCTTGAGAAAGATATGGCAGACAAATTTCAGCAAATAATCACTGGCGTGGCAACAGAAAGTTGTCACGCTTTTCCACAGCACAACAGTTCACGAGAAAATGAACGAATCAGAAAGCACTGAGTTTGCAGTTACTTATCCTGAAACACTAAATTTTGAAAGTAAATTCAGATTGAGTTACTGGTTAAATGAGTTACTGGCTTAATTTAAACTATGTTACATAAAAAAAATTACTTTCAGTAACCTCAGTGTTACGAAATGCAATATTGAGAAAAAGGCAAGCAATTTACTTTCGATTATTGAAAGACTGAACTGAATTTACTTTAAGTAAATGAGCAATTGGTTTTGCTTTTAAAATAACAAGAATAAAATACGTACCAAGTCAGCAGATGTCACTCGCTAAGCTAAATACAGAATAAATGAAATTGCACTCTCTTAATTTGTGCTGAATCTTAAGTTCTTAGTTTTTCCAGTGAAATTTTACTTTACTTTAAGTAACCTCTGTCATGCAATACAAGAATGAACAGTTAATGACGCAGAAAATTTAGACTGAAACTGGTCATTAGCGAGCACACAAAACAGGTAGTAAATACACTCCTGGAAATTGAAATAAGAACACCGTGAATTCATTGTCCCAGGAAGGGGAAACTTTATTGACACATTCCTGGGGTCACATACATCACATGATCACACTGACAGAACCACAGGCACATAGACACAGGCAACAGAGCATGCACAATGTCGGCACTAGTACAGTGTATATCCACCTTTCGCAGCAATGCAAGCTGCTATTCTCCCATGGAGACGATCGTAGAGATGCTGGATGTAGTCCTGTGGAACGGCTTGCCATGCCATTTCCACCTGGCGCCTGAGATGGACCAGCGTTCGTGCTGGACGTGCAGACCGCGTGAGACGACGCTTCATCCAGTCCCAAACATGCTCAATGGGGGACAGATCCGGAGATCTTGCTGGCCAGGGTAGTTGACTTACACCTTCTAGAGCACGTTGGGTGGCACGGGATACATGCGGACGTGCATTGTCCTGTTGGAACAGCAAATTCCCTTGCCGGTCTAGGAATGGTAGAACGATGGGTTCGATGACGGTTTGGATGTACCGTGCACTATTCAGTGTGCCCTCGACGATCACCAGTGGTGTACGGCCAGTGTAGGAGATCGCTCCCCACACCATGATGCCGGGTGTTGGCCCTGTGTGCCTCGGTCGTATGCAGTCCTGATTGTGGCGCTCACCTGCACGGTGCCAAACACGCATACGACCATCAATGGCACCAAGGCAGAAGCGACTCTCATCGCTGAAGACGACACGTCTCCATTCGTCCCTCCATTCACGCCTGTCGCGACGCCACTGGAGGCGGGCTGCACGATGTTGGGGCGTGAGCGGAAGACGGCCTAACGGTGCGCGGGACCGTAGCCCAGCTTCATGGAGACGGTTGCGAATGGTCCTCGCCGATACCCCAGGAGCAACAGTGTCCCTAATTTGCTGGGAAGTGGCGGTGCGGTCCCCTACGGCACTGCTTAGGATCCTACGGTCTTGGCGTGCATCCGTGCGTCGCTGCGGTCCGGTCCCAGGTCGACGGGCACGTGCACCTTCCGCCGACCACTGGCGACAACATCGATGTACTGTGGAGACCTCACGCCCCACGTGTTGAGCAATTCGGCGGTACGTCCACCCGGCCTCCCGCATGCCCACTATACGCCCTCGCTCAAAGTCCGTCAACTGCACATACGGTTCACGTCCACGCTGTCGCGGCATGCTACCAGTGTTAAAGACTGCGATGGAGCTCCGTATGCCACGGCAAACTGGCTGACACTGACGGCGGCGGTGCACAAATGCTGCGCAGCTAGCGCCATTCGACGGCCAACACCGCGGGTCCTGGTGTGTCCGCTGTGCCGTGCGTGTGATCATTGCTTGTACAGCCCTCTCGCAGTGTCCGGAGCAAGTATGGTGGGTCTGACACACCGGTGTCAATGTGTTCTTTTTTCCATTTCCAGGAGTGTATTTAATCAATTTTCATATTCTTACGACACTCGGTGATTGCTTAGAAAGGAAAGAGACCTTGCTTGGTAATAATGTCTGAGTACAATGACAACACAGGTGCCCTACAAGTTTTAACTAATGCAAGTTAGCCGGACGGAGTGGCCGAGCGGTTCTAGGCGCTACTGTCTGGAACCGCGCGACCGCTTCGGTCGCAGGTTCGAATCCAACCTTAGGTTAGTTAGGTTTAAGCAGTTTTAAGTTCTAGGGGACTGATGACCTTGGAAGTTAAGTCCGATAGTGCTCAGAGCCATTTGAACCATATTGCAAGTTATTATTCAAGTTATTCATACTTTGTGGCAGATATGTTGCTGGGAAATGTCAACGCAAGATGATAATTTTTCACTTAACAGTCTTACGATGTTGTAGCTGTGCGGACGACGAAGAATGTAGCTGACGACAATGTTGAGCTGCAGTTGTTGGTGCTACTGGTGTTCGATGAGAACCACGAGTCGTCTCCAGAGCCACGGATAATTATGGGACAGGCAACAGTTGGAATTGCAGCTCCCTCCGACTGTCCACTCTTACCGAGCTCCCAATACTCGCCGCTTAACAAATCTGGCGCGCATACACCGGCGCGAGCATAGCTGCAGACCGCGTCTGCGGCAGCGCCCAACAAACACTTCCGCACTCTTTCATGACTCTAGGCTGCTCTGCTCCCTCTGTACTCTCAACGCGACAGAGATAAACAACGGCACAGCAACTACCAATTAGTCGTTGCTATCGGTACATTTCCTTAGTTATTACCCAGCAATTTACAATATTTTCATTATAATTATAATCAATTATACACAGTTAAAAATAAATACACTATAATCCGTTCATCATGATAATAAACCTGATGTAAACAAACACAAACGCGATGATTGGCCAGAAGCCGTAGCACACGTACTCTGGTGTTGTTACGCCCTTGGAAGTAGGTCCTCCTTATGTATTAGATATCTTATTACTAAGTCACGTTAAATGAAACTTTAAGGTATTCAAATGTATTATTTCAAAAATCGTGTACAGTCACAGACTCTGCAGCGTTGTGCTCTGATTGTTGCGCTGTTAATGTGCAGCATAAAAATGGTTGAGGCTGCTTTCTATTCCGTAGTGAAACACGCGCATGAAACACGGTTAAGAAGTGCCAAAATACGAGTAGGCTGTTCTTAATGATTTTCGTAACTTCTCAGAGATAATCGGCTTTGAAGTTTTCCCAGCGCTGTATATACTACAGTTGTTGGAGCGATTCGGAATGAAAGTCTTGCGCAGTCTGTAGCGTAATAGAGTGTGAATCCAATGCACCAATTTGTGCTTCGGTTCAAATCTACCCAAAACAATTTTTTCCTTGTTCAATACATTGTTTGTTCTCTATCAAAATCTTTCATTTGCTAACTATGCCTATTAGTAGTTAGTGCCTTCAGTAGTTTGAATCTTTTATTTAGCTGGCAGTATTGGCGCTCGCCGTATTGCAGTAGTTTGAGTAACGAATATTTTTGTGAGGTAGGTGATTCATGAAAGGTATAGGTTATTGTTAGTCAGGGCCATTCTTTTGTAGGGATTACTGAAAGTCAGATTGCGTTGCGCTAAAAATATTGTGTGTGAGTTTAGTGATGATCAGAATAAGTAAAGAGAGAAATGTCTGAGTACGCTAAGTTCTGCTCAGCTGTTCGAAAATCAAATAACGTAAGAGGTTTATCAGCATATTCATTTATAATTTTTCAAAGGGGATGTTCCATAATGTCTATAATTATTTTATACTCTACCCCGCCTGTGCATGGTAGACTATTAAATTTTCGGAGTATTTATTTTCACCACGGAAAAGCTATCCTTCCTCTTTCTTTCCTTACATTGTATGATAGCGACTGACAGCTGTAAGTGAACTATCATTCTCGGAATTTTTGTCTTATTATATTCGTAGCTAAATCCGCAGTTGCTACATCACCCACTAAATTTATGTTTATTACGCAAGATACTTGGTTTTCCAAATTCTAGGAAAAAGGAATTTTCTATAGTCCTGTAAATCCACAATAATAATAATTTCAAACCCATGCAACACACTGCACACCATAAAATCAAGTATCAGTTGCCCAGTTATCGGTAATTCCTTTCCCTCATCAGAATCCAGCACACATAACTGAAGCATTAATACTGAACATAATATGCCACATATGTTTCAGCACAATTTCAAAACAAGATAAAGAACTCCGTAACTAACGCGCCATCACATAACGGACCTTAGACGCGATCGTGTGAAAATTAATAGTGTGGTCCCGCATGCATAGTTCCCCGGGATAAGATCCTGCTATTACCCGCCATAAATGTAGGCAGGTGCAGCGGTACGCACTGCAGGTATCTGCAGTTGAATCAGCGCTCACTCACCTCGTTTACATGTGCTTTCTACGCGGCTTCTATAGACGGCGCGACCGTTGAACGTTCTGCGTCATCAACACGCTATTTGAGGTTTTCACCCAGCATCACTGCTGCCTACGGTTGGAATTAGGTCCATAAAATGCTGACTGCAGACATGATGCTCACCGCTACGTCTCCTGTCTGCTTCAAGACGAATTATTCCGGAAGTCAAATCCAGGCGTTTCCTGCATTTCACCTGTCAGCGTCCTAGAGCAGATTGCAGAGGACAGGCAGACAAGTGCATAAGTACATCACTCGTGATTTAAGCTTTGCTCAGAAAGTCATCCCATCTACCGCTGCATCTATAATCTATAAAACACCAAAGAAAATCGAAGATCGTACTTTCCACTGACCATGTACACCACTGGTCATTAAAACTGCTACACCAAGAAGAAATGCAGGTGATAAACGGGTATTCATTGGACAAATATATTATACTAGAACTGACATGTGATTACATTTTCACGCAATTTGGGTGTATAGATCATGATAAATCAGTACCCAGAACAACCACCTCTGGCCGTAATAACGGCCCTGATACGCCTGGGCATTGAGTCACACAGAGCTCGGATGGCGCGTAGAGGTACAGCTTCCCATGCAGCTTCAACACGATACAACAGTAACCCAGAGTAGTGACTGGCGTATTGTGACGAGCCTGTTGCTCGGCCATCATTGACCAGACGTTTTCAGTTGGTGAGAGATCTGGAGAATGTGTCGGCCAGGGCAGCAGTCGAACATTTTCTGTATCCAGAAAGGCCCGTACAGGACCTGCAACATGCGGTCGTGCATTACCCTGCTGAAATGTAGGGTTTCTCAGGGATCGAACGAAGGGTGGAGCCACGGGTCGTGACACATCTGAAATGTAACGTCCACTGTTCAAAGTGCTGTCAATGCGAACTAGAGATGACCGAGACGTGTAACCAATGGCACCCCATACCATCACGCCGGGTGATACGCCAGTATGACGATGACGAATACACGCTTCCAATGTGCGTTCACCGCGATGTCGACGAACACGGATGCGACCATCATAATGCTGTAAACAAAACCTGGATTGATCCGAAAAAATGACGTTTTACCATTCGTGCACCCAGGTTCGTCGTTGAGTACACCATCGCAGGCGCTCCTGTCTGTGATGCAGTGTCAAGGGTAACCGCAGCCGCGGTCTCCGACCTGATAGTCCATGCTGCTGCAAACGTCGTCGACCTCTTTGTGCAGATGGTTGTTGTCTTGCAAACGTCCCCATCTGTTGACTCAGGGATCGAGACGTGACTGCACGATCCGTTACAGCCATGTCGATAAGATGCCTGTCACCTCGACTGCTAGTGATACGAGGCCGTTGGGATCCAGCACGGCGTTCCGTATTACCCTCCTGAACCCACCGATTCCATATTCTGCTAACAGTCACTGGATCTCGACCAACGCGAGTAGCAATGTCGCGATACGATAAACCGCAATCGCGATAGGCTACAACCCGACCTTTATCAAAGTCGGAAACGTGGTGGTACGCATTTCTCCTCCTTACACGAGATATCACAACAACGTTTCACCAGGCAACGTCGGTCAACTGCTGTTTGTGCATGAGAAATCGGTTGGAAACTTTCCTCATGTCGCCATCGGCGCCAACCTTGTGCGAATGCTCTGAAAAGCTAATCACTTGCATATCACAGCATCCTCTTCCTGTCGGTTAAATTTCGCGTCTGTAGCACGTCTTTTTCGTGGCGTAGCAATTTTAATGGCCAGTAGTATATTAGTGTTTCTTCCCGTTCCATTCTCGAATGGGACACGGCAAGTGTGGCTTCTTGAATGCTTATTCTAATCTTATCTTCACAATCCCTACGGCAGCGGCACACAGTAGATGAATAATATCTCTGGATTTTTAACTCAATATTGGTTCTTGAAACACTAAGTTTATTTGAAACTGCATGGTTCCAGAGACCTTTTTCAAGCCTCCAACATCTATGACGTGTACACGCAGACTGAAGCGACGAATGAAAATTCGTCGCGAGATTCGAACCCAGGTCTCCTCCTCTCCAGGCAGATGCGCTGACCACTACGCCACCCTGGCACAGCGCCTTTGCACAACTGCAGGGACTACGCTGGCACGCGTCTCTCCTCAAACCAAATTCCCATTCATGCCTCAGCACCCCTGGTATTCCCGTTAAACTCAGACAGCGTTGCAGATGCTCTGCGACTCATCGTAGAGGTTTCGGACATATAAAGATCTTTGAAGCCATAGAGTTTTATTTGACTAAAGACATAGGGGAATACCAAGTGGACTGAGGCGTTGATGGGAACTTATATTGAGGAGGGAGGTGTGCTAGTGCAGCCCGTACAGTTGTGCAGAGCTACTGTGTCCGGGTGGTGTAGTGATTGATCAGCGCATCTGCCTTGTGAGTAGAAGATCTGGGTTCGGATCCCGACCTTCGTACAAATTTTCGTTCGTCGCTTCGTATATTTATCAGCACTGTAAATTGTCTATTATGGGTTACTTACAGTCTATCTTCAATCGGATATCAGTCGTTTCATGACTTCCTCCTGTGGGTCCAGGAAAAAATGTACTCTTCTTTGTATATGCCCAATATCCCGTTTTTCCTGTATAGTTCGGATCTCACAGAGCTGAGCAATGTTCTAGGATTGATCATGCAGTTGTTTTGTGAGCGACAGTCTCTAGACTGATTCCCGTTTTCCGAGTGCCATACCAATGACCTGAAGTCTGCTACCTACTTTACGTAAGGCTGAGCCTATCTGGCCACTCCGTTTCATATCCATGCAAATTTTTCCACTCAAATTTTTTTATAATATGACTGGTCTCATTTATGAGTCACTGATATTTTAGTCACAGAGTACCACGTCTCTGCGTTTTTTGGAGTGCGCAGCTTTACATTTCTGGACATTTTAGGCAGGTTGACAGTCTTTGTGCCAGTTTCAAATTTTATCACGATCTGACTGAATATTTTCGCATATATTCTTGAATAGTACCTCATTTTGAATAACGTCACCACTTGCATATATACCTGAGGTACTATTGCTATTGTCTGCAAAACATTAGCATACAACTAACGTTCCTGAGGCACGCATGGAGTTACATGTCTTCTTGAGTTTGGAATTTCCAAACATGTTTCCCTCGTTCGCCATAGGCCAATGCCAGGATGATTTCTCACTACCTACAGCATATTTCCTTCGGTATCCATTTCGGAGTGTGCAATTGACTTGCCGTACCGTGAGCTAGCCGGTAAATCCAACCCTTGCTTTCTTTCTTTGTGTTGAGGATTATATCAGCTACCAAACTGCTCAAAATTTAATGACCAGTAACTGCCTGGTCTATAGGGTGCATCAGGCATTACCGACTGTAAGATTCACTCTCCAGCTTCTGACACCAGAAACTGTGATTAGCAGAGTTACCCAGCCCAGCAGAGGGCAAACGTCCCACGGAGAACACCTCCAGCCATTACTTGTTAAGTGTTCCGACCAAAGGCAGTCTTCACACAGTTACTCTTCATGTCACTGTCTTCTGCTGCTCTCTTCATTCCCATGTAGCTTCCTTCAATGTCACCCACGATCTTTTATCTTCTCCTTCATTTCATTCTCCTCCCACACACTAATCCTTCGAATGCATTCACTATGAAACAGTCCTATCTCAATGTGTGACTAAGTCAATTCTTATCACTTTTTCTTGTACCTTCCATTGGTCTTCTTGTGTCCCCCACTCTTTCCAGCACATCTTCATTAGTCACACTCGGTGCCCAACAAACCATTTCCCTCCTCTTCCACACCCACATCTCAAATCCTTCCAAACTCCTTTAGCCTTCTCAGTGTCCATGCTTTGAGAGTACGAACAGAAGCACTCGTCACACTGAATCAGCTCTCATCCGAAAAGAGCGTGCGACCCACTCCTAGTTAGTCCAGTCCCTATTTACTGTTGGTATCACAGAAAACGGTCGCGAAATTGAAACCAATGTAAAATTCACGCGCATTTGCATGAAATTTTAGTGAATTTCACGTTATTTGACTACGTACTATTTTTATTTAAATTTAATTATTGGAACAAACTGGTCTAGAGCAGATGAGGTTATGTTTGTGGAAAGGGGCCAAAATAAATTACTGTCAGTTGCACTCAACACATAAACTTTATTTCTTAAAACAGACAATCACATAAGCCAGAATCAAAAACTCAAGGTTCAAGCGAAAGACCCCCTTTGATTTAATTTACACTCCTGGAAATGGAAAAAAGAACACATTGACACCGGTGTGTCAGACCCACCATACTTGCTCCGGACACTGCGAGAGGGCTGTACAAGCAATCATCACACGCACGGCACAGCGGACACACCAGGAACCGCGGTGTTGGCCGTCGAATGGCTCTAGCTGCGCAGCATTTGTGCACCGCCGCCGTCAGTGTCAGCCAGTTTGCCGTGGCATACGGAGCTCCATCGCAGTCTTTAACACTGGTAGCATGCCGCGACAGCGTGGACGTGAACCGTATGTGCAGTTGACGGACTTTGAGCGAGGGCGTATAGTGGGCATGCGGGAGGCCGGGTGGACGTACCGCCGAATTGCTCAACACGTGGGGCGTGAGGTCTCCACAGTACATCGATGTTGTCGCCCGTGGTCGGCGGAAGGTGCACGTGCCCGTCGACCTGGGACCGTACCGCAGCGACGCACGGATGCACGCCAAGACCGTAGGATCCTACGCAGTGCCGTAGGGGACCGCACCGCCACTTCCCAGCAAATTAGGGACACTGTTGCTCCTGGGGTATCGGCGAGGACCATTCGCAACCGTCTCCATGAAGCTGGGCTACGGTCCCGCACACCGTTAGGCCGTCTTCCGCTCACGCCCCAACATCGTGCAGCCCGCCTCCAGTGGTGTCGCGACAGGCGTGAATGGAGGGACGAATGGAGACGTGTCGTCTTCAGCGATGAGAGTCGCTTCTGCCTTGGTGCCAATGATGGTCGTATGCGTGTTTGGCGCCGTGCAGGTAAGCGCCACAATCAGGACTGCATACGACCGAGGCACACAGGGCCAACACCCGGCATCGTGGTGTGGGGAGCGATCTCCTACACTGGCCGTACACCACTGGTGATCGTCGAGGGGACACTGAATAGTGCACGGTACATCCAAACCGTAATCGAACCCATCGTTCTACCATTCCTAGACCGGCAAGGGAACTTGCTGTTCCAACAGGACAATGCACGTCCGCATGTATCCCGTACCACCCAACGTGCTCTAGAAGGTGTAAGTTAACTACCCTGGCCAGCAAGATCTCCGGATCTGTCCCCCATTGAGCATGTTTGGGACTGGATGAAGCGTCGTCTCACGCGGTCTGCACGTCCAGCACGAACGCTGGTCCAACTGAGGCTCCAGGTGGAAATGGCATGGCAAGCCGTTCCACAGGACTACATCCAGCATCTCTACGATCGTCTCCATGGGAGAATAGCAGCCTGCATTGCTGCGAAAGGTGGATATACACTGTACTAGTGCCGACATTGTGCATGCTCTGTTGCCTGTGTCTATGTGCCTGTGGTTCTGTCTGTGTGATCATGTGATGTATCTGACCCCAGTAATGTGTCTATAAAGTTTCCCCTTCCTGGGACAATGAATTCACGGTGCTCTTATTTCAATTTCCAGGGGTGTATGACGTGTACACGCAGACTGAAGCGACGAATGAAAATTAGTCGCGAGATTCGAACCCAGGTCTCCTCCTCTCCAGGCAGATGCGCTGACCACTACGCCACCCTGGCACAGCGCCTTTGCACAGCTGCAGGGACTACGCTGGCACGCGTCTCTCCTCAAACCAAATTCAATTCCCATTCATGCCCCAGCACACCTGGTATTCCCGTTAAACTCGGACAGCATTGCAGATGCTCTCCGACTCATCGTAGAGGTTTCGGACATATAAAGATCTTTGAAGCCATAGAGTTTTATTTGACTAAAGACATAGGGGAATACCAAGTGGACTGAGGCGTTGATGGGAACTTATATTGAGGAGGGAGGTGTGCTAGTGCAGCCCGTACAATTGTGCAGAGCTACTGTGTTCGGGTGGTGTAGTGATTGATCAGCGCATCTGCCTTGTGAGTAGAAGATCTGGGTTAGGATCCCGACCTTCGTACAAATTTTCGTTCGTCGCTTCGTATATTTATCAGCACTGTAAATTGTCTATTATGGGTTACTTACTGTCTATCTTCAAGCGGATACCAGTCGTTTCATGACTTCCTCCTGTGGGTCCAGGAAAAAATGTACTCTTCTTTGTATATGCCCAATATCCCGTTTTTCCTGTATGGTTCGGATCTCACAGAGCTGAGCAATGTTCTAGGATTGATCATGCAGTTGTTTTATGAGCGACAGTTTCTAGACTGATTCCCGTTTTCCGAGTGCCATACCAATGACCTGAAGTCTGCTACCTACTTTACGTAAGGCTGAGCCTATCTGGCCACTCCATTTCATATCCATGCAAATTTTTCCACTCAAATTTTTGTATAAGGTGACTGGTCTCATTTATGAGTCACTGATATTTTAGTCACAGAGTACCACGTCTCTGCGTTTTTTGGAGTGCGCAGCTTTACATTTCTGGAGATTTCAGGCAGGTTGACAGTCTTTGTGCCAGTTTCAAATTTTATCACGATCTGACTGAATATTTGCGCATATATTCTTGAATAGTACCTCATTTTGGATAACGTCACCACTTGCATATATACCCGAGGTACTATTACTATTGTCTGCAAAACATTAGCATACAACAGGAATAGCAAGAGTCCCAACTCACGTTCCTGAGGCACGCATGGAGCTACATGTCTTCTTGAGTTTGGAATTTCCAAACATGTTTCCCTAGTTCGCCATAGGCCAATGCCAGGATGATTTCTCACTACCTACAGCATATTTCCTTCGGTATCCATTTCGGAGTGTGCAATTGACTGGCCATACCGTGAGCTAGGCGATAAATCCAGCCCTTGCTTTCTTTCTTTGTGTTGAGGATTATATCAGCTACCAAACTGCTCAAAATTTAATGACCAGTAACTGCCTGGTCTATAGGGTGCATCAGGCATTGCCGACTGTAAGATTCACTCTCCAGCTTCTGACACCAGAAACTGTGATTATCAGAGTTACCCAGCCCAGCAGAGGGCAAAAGTCCCACGGAGAACACCTCTAGCCATTACTTGTTAAGTGTTCCGTCCAAAGGCAGTCTTCACACAGTTACTCTTCATGTCACTCTCTTCATTCCCATGTAGCTTCCTTCAATGTCACCCACGATCTTTTACCTTCTCCTTCATTTCATTCTCCTCCCACACACTAATCCTTCGAATGCATTCACTATGAAACAGTCCTATCTCAATGTGCGACTAAGTCAATTCTTATCACTTTTTCTTGTACCTTCCATTGGTCTTCTTGTGTCCCCCACTCTTTCCAGCACATCTTCATTAGTCACACTCCGTGCCCAAGAAACCATTTCCCTCCTCTTCCACACCCACATCTCAAATCCTTCCAAACTCCTTTAGCCTTCTCAGTGTCCATGCTTTGAGAGTACGAACAGAAGCACTCGTCACACTGAATCAGCTCTCATCCGAAAAGAGCGTGCGATCCACTCCTAGTTAGTCCAGTCCCTATTTACTGTTGGTATCACAGAAAACGGTGCCGCCGGTGAGTTATGCTCTCTCCAAGAAAAAGCATTATCAACCTGAACTACTTTCAAGGGCTATTCGGAAAGTAAGTTCTGATCGGTCGCGAAATTGAAACCAATGTAAAATTCACGCGCATTTGCATGAAATTTTAGTGAATTTCACGTTATTTGACTACGTACTATTTTTAATTAAATTTAATGATTGGAACAAACTGGGCTAGAGCAGATGAGGTTATGTTTGTGGAAAGGGGCCAAAATAAATTACTGTCAGTTGCACTCAACACATAAACTTTATTTCTTAAAACAGACAATCACATAAGCCAGAATCAAAAACTCAAGGTTTAAGCGAAAGACCTCCTTTGATTTAATTTATATCGGCTGAAGACCACATTGAAAATCCAAGGCACAACGCCTAAGCAAGGAATTGAGGTACAGGAGTTCTTCTGGAGGTTTCACTTCCTCAGAAAATATTTTTTATCTTCAATATAAATTGACTGAAAGCCTTACCTTAAATTTTTCCCATAGAACTCTGCTGAAGACCTCACATGAGGCTTAAGGCCGAGACAAAGATTTTCAAAGTTTAATCTAAATAGGCTGAAAACTCGGCTGAAGGCCACATAAAAACTAGAAAATATTTCTTACGGCTTAAGGCCTAGACAAAATTTTTCAACTTTTGAATTGAAAAGGCAGAAAACTCGGCTGAAGGCCACACAGAGTACTTAAGACTAAAAAGGAAATCACTATGTAAAACACAAGGTGCAGCGATCAGAAGGTTCCAAGGATCGGCTTGCGAAGGTAATACTAACGCACGTTTAGGTGAGAAAGACAGCCAGACCGACAACCTCTTAATCGGAAGGCAACCCAACCGAACGCCAGCCACGAACCAACCAACAAGATCATTTCTGCTCCACCTGACCAGCAAAACGACAACAAGATATCAACAGCACAACGTTCTAGGTACTGGTGTTCAATCCAGCCAAGTCAGAATAAACGCCCAAAACTACCAACAACACCTCAGCTTGAGATTTTCACTCTGCAGCGGAGTGTGCGCTGATATGAAACTTCCTGGCAGATTAAAACTGTGTGCCGGGCCAAGACTCGAACTCGAGACCTTTGCCTTTCGCGCGCAAGTGCTCTACCAACTGAGCTACCCAAGCACGCCCCGTCCTCACAGCCTTACTTCTGTCAGTACCTCGTCTCCTACCTTCCAAACTTTACAGAAGCTCTCCTGCGAACCTTGCAGAACTAACACTCCTGAAAGAAAGAATATTGCGGAGACATGGCTTAGCCACACCCTGGGGGATGTTTCCAGAATGATATTTTCGCTCTGCAGCGGAGTGTGTGCTGATATTAAACTTCCTGGCACATTAAAACTGTGTGCTGGACCGAGACTCGAACTCGGGACCTTTCGCAGGAGAGCTTCTGTAAAGTCAGGAAGGTAGGTGACGAGGTACTGGCAGAAGTAAGGCTGTGAGGACGAGGCGTGAGTCGTGCTTGGGTAGCTCAGTTGGTATAGCACTTGCCCGCGAAAGGCAAAGGTCCCGAGTTCGAGTCTCGGCCCGGCACACAGTTTTAATGTGCCAGGAAGTTTCACACCTCAGCTGTCGGACTACACACCGTGCTGGACAGCATCAACATGACAAGGAAAATACACTGCCAAAAACTACATCAACAACCAGGGCAGGCCACGCAATGTCAACAGCCACAAGGCAGAAGATGCAGCTGGTACACTTCATTAATGAAGGAATGACTTAAAGTAAGTTAAACACCACGTAGGAAGACGGCTGAAATCCTAGCCGACTTCAAAGCACACACGTTGTTGCTCGTGGGAATCTCCCAGAAAGCAACAACGAGGATCAAACGGAGGGAAGTGATAGCAGTTGTGGCTTGATAGTAGGTTAAGTGAGCACTCAGCTTTAGTGTCCAGGATCAGTGGGCTACGAAATTCGTAACCCTCGCAAGAAGCGCCTCTCAACTCCAACAGCGCGAGCAAGCCGCCGGTGGGTCCGGCCTGACCACGCACCACGGAGACTTCCTCACTACCCTAAGCAAACCGACTGACTGCCTCACACACGGAAAAGGCCAAAAGACCAAATAAACGTCGGCCGATGAGACGACCAACCGTACGACGAACCAACGGTCGTTCCCACTCCAGTCTCCTTCTGTCGGACAGTGCACGTTTGTCCCCAGCGGTCGGCAAGTACTGTCTGTCAGCACCTGACTGGCGCTCCGTCCCCGACGCTGCTCCGTGCCCGACTGCACTGCTGGTCCGTCTCGAACCGACTACCAGACACACGACGACCCAAAAATAGTATCGGTCACTCCAGAGGTGGTACAACAGTGCACTTATCGATAAGCGCTGCTGCTGCCACTCACGGTCAAGTAAGGCAGAAGTTAGTGACGCCATTAAATGGAATAAGAAAACGAGGTGGCAGTACCATGAAAGAAGATGACAAACAATAAATGGCATGAACACGAGCTGCCCACAGCTCACAAACATAGTTTCATTTATCGATACTTAAATTAAGAAACACATAGTTTTCCTAAAAATGTCTGCCTGTCATGATTTGCGAAATCTGTTATACATACAATCTGGTAATGTACCCGTAATTACTTTGCACCTCGATGATTCAAGCTGCAGGCACACAGGCAGGCCCCATTTGGTAGTTAACCTGCATAGATCTGTTGGGCAGTGTCTCTAGTACGCCCATCGATCGCAGCACGACACTTGGCTCTGAGCACTATGGGACTTAACTTCTGAGGTCATCAGGCCCCTAGAACGTAGAACTACTTAAACGTAACTAACCTAAGGACATCACACACATCCATGCCCGAGGCAGGATTCGAACCTGCGACTGTTGCGGTCACGCGGTTCTAGACTGAAGCGGCTAGAACCGCACGGCCACACCGGCGCAGCACGACACTATTTTCGATTCTGTACGCACAGTGAGCATGTATAGGTGCCTCAAAATAGCGTCTTCCGCCAGGTATGAGAGCCTGGTGAGAGATTTCGCCTGATGTTGCGCAGCCCACATAACATAGCTGCTACGCGTTTCCTTCTTCGTGAGAATTCCCGGCCGCAGTCTGCAGGGGCAATGAAGATGCTCCTGCAGCGTTTATGATGGGAAGTGTTTGATCACCCAGAACACAGCCCGCAACTGGCTCGTCCCGAGTTTCATCTCTGCTCACACAGTTTTGTCACAGACAAAGAGCTGTAGAAGAGTGTAGAGAATTAGCGAAAAGCACAGGCGACTGCCTTCTATGATGAGGGTTGGCACATAGCTACGACAAATATGTAAATCGAAGTGGCTGGTATGTAGATAAGTAGCTGTAAGGTGTAGCTAACTACTGCAAATAAAACATTTTCAAAGCGGTTGCCATTTCGCGACCGATCGGAAATTACTTTCCGAATAGCCCTCGTATTTCACAAGTAGCCTAACTTACTAGGGGAGGTCGCAACGTTGGGATCACGGATTTACTCCAGACTTTTAGTAGGCCATTAAAACAACACAATGCGGAAGAAGTAAGGTGCAATACTCTGGCAATTCCGAGAAAAACGCAAGAGAAATTTTACACGTCTACTGTGTAACTGATGTATCTGTGCCTAGGTGCCGAACCTTAGAGTTCGAGCTTTGTAAGACGAACGTGTATGAAGCGACAGTTCGACTCTCTCTCAAACCTCCACTATTGTAGTACTAAAGTAAATTCTGTGATATTTAAAAAATTTGCACCGAGACAATTCATCCTTTCTACAATACCAACATCTCACCGCTACGCAGGTTAACTGCCGAATGGAGCCTGCCTTTGTGTCTGCAGCTCGAAGCGTAGAGGTGCAAAGTAGTTCCCGGTACCTTAGCAGATTGCATGCATAATGGATTTCGCAAATCACTACAGACATACATTTTCTGGAAAAGTCTATCTGTTTCTTAATTTAATTGTCTATAGCTATAAGTAAGTTTGTTCTAATAGTTAAATCTAATTAAAAATAGTACATAGTCAAATAACATGAAATTCACTAAAATTTCATGTAATACACGGGTTTATTTTTAAATTACAGTGTAAGACGTTGTGGTCTCCTGACCTTCATTGCTTACATATTCCGCCCTTACAATCATATTCCGCACATCAAGAAGCTTCATTCGAACCCAAACTCGATAAGATAGAGTCAGTGTTGTATGAATTCACGTAAACGATATGCAAATAACAAGTAAATCGCAAGTGTGCACCGAGGTTGGAATACTTGAGGCTGACGTACACACACACATTCAAGACACGACGGTCACAAAAGCTTTTAGTTGGGGAGAGGCAAACCGCACAACAGGAGGCCGGTCCCTTCAGAGGACCTATCTACGTTGGCCGGCGACCACCTGTAGTGCAGACAGCGTTTGCCCTAGTGAAAGGGAGAACAACCCCATGTTCGGCTTAAAAGCAAATTCCGCTTGTGTGGGAACTCACAGCCTACGCATTCTTTACAAACATAGCACGCAGTTTCAGAGGTTTTCACAGGGAGACAGCAAACGCCAAAAGCCATTGCTACAGATTTCTGGATTGGTCGCCTTAAACGAAACGTCACTCTCCCGTTTTAGAAGAGCAATGCTGATTGGCAGACGATATTCCTGATGCCTTGAGCTGAAGGAGTAATGGAAGAGACCGAAAGATATACCCCTTCATCTCTGGCATGGAGAGGGGCCGTTCCGTTGTTGCTGTTGGAGCGAGAATATGTAACGAGAGCGTGGGCGCTTGTACGTGTACTCAAAGAGCAAGGAACAAGTCTCTCCTCAGTACTTCACTGGGAGAGCACCTCTGTAGTGGATATCTGACCGGTGTACCACGCCAATAGACTAGGGGCGAATAGGAGCTCTTGACTTCATCAAGGCGTAGGGAGAGTTTGATTGGTGAAGGTCAATCCAGATAGAACAAGAGTTATCTTATTTGTCAGCAGCGAGCGGCGCAGGCATCGCAGCTTACGGTATTGTGTGCTACAGCTCTTGCGAGCTCCATATTTCCTCCTCAACAGTACACTTCACTGCATTTCACACGTGACAGCCTCAACCGTACCTAGCAACATTCTAACAGATAATTATTCAAGTTGAGCCATTTTGCCAAGTCAATAACAATCTTAAACTTTGTATAGAAATTTCATTAGCGAATCCTGTCCTTAAGAGGTAACTTCACATTCCGGAAAGAACCCGGAAATAACTTGTTCAGTTCATAACTAAAAGTGCCAATGTGATTTCCCAGAATTTTTGCAAAATAAATAATAATTTTCGTTAGTTTCATGTTTTTCTTACACTAACTAACACTACTCCAGTACCCAAGTATTCCACTAATTAGGTAAGAAATTTTGTGAATTTTTGTTTCATTTCCTTACAGCGGATGACTCCAGAAGATATTTATTGCTGAAAGTTTTTCAGGCATTTCTCTTTAGGAGCGTCTGTCTGACTTGTGTAGTAGTGTGGGAGTGGAAATTGCATCTTGCAGGAGCCACAGGGTAAAGGGTACATCTCAGATTAATGCATTGCGCAGAATGACAGAATAGCACACACACGCTCACAATATTACCTCTCAGATACCATAAATTAAATAATGTGAACAGTGATGAAAAAAATAAAGATTAAAAATTCAGTTTGAGTGGGAGGCGAACCGTCACCTCAGACACGTTCACCTTAGATAGCTCAAACGCCAACCAGTCGACCACCGTTGATTCTAATATCTGAGACCTACCCATAGATACATCGGCTACATAACAGACGTGTAAAACTTCCTTTAGTGTTTTCTCGGAATTTCCATATTAGTGCATCTTACGTCTTTCACATTATGTTGCTTTAATGGCCTAGTAAAGGTGTACAAAGTTTGAAGTAAGTCTGTGATCCCAACGTTATATAACTTAGCCTGCCTTAAGGCAGCTTTATTCTAAAGCAGGCCAGCGTGGCGGCGCTAGATATCCCTAGATACCCTTAGGCTAGATAACTAATCATTATGCTAGCGCGGTACACCACAACTAACTTAGAATTAGGATGCGGCCGTATTGGGCTCAAGAAAATGTCGTATATTAGTACTTTTAATTTAATTACGTACAACACTGACAGCGAGTGTGAAAAGGCCACGCCGAAGCACTTTATCACAAAATACAAAATCACCAGTACTTTGCTCACACTAAATGTGGCATACAGCAAATACACTTCCTTCACACTGACTATGGCAAACAGCAAATACGCTGCCTGGTATATTTCACCAGAATACGCAGTGTACTGGTGATAATGGCGCAGTCCTCTGTTTTTATTGCGCGTTTGACGCCGGAAAAACGAGTTTGAACGAGACTTGCAAATACAGCTTTGGACGACAGGCACAAGCAGTCTATAATCACGTTCCGCCACACGGGTGTAAAACTTCACTGCAGGACACTTGCAGCAAGGAGCACACAGCAGGAGAGAGTGAACGGCTAGTTATTAGCCTGAAGCAAGACAAAAAGAATAACAGCAATACCGCGCGACAACGCTGGAGCAACTGAGGTGGCCTGCACTCCGTGCTAGCGCATTGAAATTTATCTGCTGTTACACACATTTTATGCCGTACCGTGTACGACCGTATTTTTGCGCACATCGATAAACATTTGTCAGCTTCAAACACCCTTAGTCACTTAACCACCGAGCAGTTACTTATCTTTCATGGGAACTGCGAGGCATGGCTTGAGAAGTAGTCTGAAGTCTGATGTGATCCAGCCAGTAGAAAAGCTTAGCTTGGAGATTCGGTCAGCGAGGCTCTTACAGTCAATGAACAAAGCGACACACACTAGTCTTCAGCTTCGTGCTGTGAGGAAGTCTCAGTCTATACTCTACCTAAGCTTTGTCTTGTGATACACGACTGGCCATTAAAATTGCTACACCAAGAAGAAATACAGTTGATAAACGGGTATTTATTGGACAAATATATTATACTAGAACTGACATGTGATTACACTGTCACGCAATTTGGGTGCATAGATCCTGAGAAATCAGTACCTAGAACAACCACCTCTAGCAGTAATAACGGCCTTGATACGACTGGGCATTGAGTCAAACAGAGCTTGGATGGCGTATACAGGTACAGCTGCCCATGCAGCTTCAACACGGTACAACAGTTCATCAAGAGTAGTGACTGCCGTATTGGGACGAGCCAGTTGCTCGGCCACCATTGACCAGACGTTTTCAATTGGTGAGAGATCTGGAGAATGTGCTGGCCAGGGCAGCAGTCGAACATTTTCTGTACCCAGAAAGGCCCGTACAGGACCTGCAACATGCGGGCGTGCATTATCCTGCTGAAATGTAGGGTTTCGCAGGGATCGAATGAAGGGTGGAGCCACGGGTCGTAACACATCTTAAATGTAACGTCCACTGTTCAAAGTGCAGTCAATGCGAACAGGAGGTGACCGAGACGTTTAACCAATGGCACCCCATACCATCACGCCGGGTGATACGCCAGTATGGCGATGACGAATACACGCTTCCAATGTGCTTTCACCGCGATGTCGCCAAACACGGATGCGACCATCATGATGCTGTATACAGAACCTGAATTCATGCGAAAAAATGATGTTTTGCCATTCGTGCACCCAGGTTCGTCGTTGAGTACACCCTGGCAGGCGCTCCTGTCTGTGATGCAGCGTCAAGGGTAACCGCAGCCATGGTCTCCAAACTGGTTGTCCGTGCTGCTGGAAAAGTCGTCGAACTGTTCGTGCAGATGGTTGTCGTCTTGCAAACGTCCCCATCTGTTGACTCAGGGATCGCGTCTGTAGCACGTCATCTTCGTGGTGTAGCAATTTTAGTGGCCAGTAGTGTAAATAAGAGGATACGCTGAAGCGAAACCATTCTGAATTATATTTAGACTGCATCTGCATAGTTGTGCTTTGTGGAACAGCACATTTATTTATGCGAGGTTCTTAGCAGTCATATTCAACACGGGAAACGTTAGTTCTGTGTTTGAGTTTACGTCTTCGTTAGAACGCGTGGATACCAACAATCAACTCCTGTTCAGTTATCCGGGCTTGCAAGTTGATTATGTCATTTCTCTTCCGCTCATTAAATAATATCGTGAGCGTTTATAAGAACAGAAGGTGATCGTCTTTGTCTTTTGTACGCATATGGCCATGTTAAGTCTCGTGGCCCATTGAAGGGCATTTTTATGTGGAACATGACATTTTCAATTTATTTTCTAAACGACATATATTCACTATTCATATAATATTGGATCTTTGCCAATTCATTTTTCATTCCTCTAACTTTTATTCAAGTCCTCACATCTGTTCACTTACGAACGATGTTCTGAAAATTAACTACGTTTCGCCATCACTGTATTTCAGATAGAGAGAGAATGAATTGCCTTCAACAATAATAGGACCTTCTCGTTTATAAATGAAATTTTCGGCTTGTGAGGTACATTCGTGTTGCATTGGAACTTCAAGGCACGTGGTTGCAGCGACGGCGACTTCGAAAATTTGCTCTCACACTATATCAAATCTTTTTAGTTTATTAGGTTCAAATGGTTCAAATGGCTCTGATTCCCCCTTACCGTCTGCGCCCGTCCTGTCCGACTCACCCCCACCCTCACCTACCTTGGCCTCACCATTCACCGTCACCTCACCTGGGTCCCTCATCTCCGCTCCATCCAATCCAAAGCCCACAACCGCTTCCAACTCCTCAAACTCCTCTCTGGCCGGACATGGGGGTTGCACCCCTCTACCATCCTCCACACCTACAAACCCTTAATCTGTCCCATCCTCTGTTATGCCAGTCCCGCCTGGATATCTGCCCCCCCCACCCTCCAAATTCTATAAGTCCCTCCAGATCCTTGAGCATCATGCACTCTACCTCACCTTCCGTATACGCCTCCTGTCCACCACGCGGATCCTCTATGACCTCATTCCTTTCCCCCATCTGCTCCTGTTCCTCGACCATATCCGCATACTCTACACCTCTCACCTCCTTGATGCCCCTCACCCCCTGGTTGCTCCTCTCCTCTCCCATCCCCACTCGCTGCCGCGTCTTCACCATTGTGTCCCCCCTACCCTCCATCTCTACACCCTTCATCTCCTTTCCCAAGGTGGCTTCCATCAACTCCCCCTCCCAGATGATGCCCTCTCTCCCTCCATCTATCCCTCCTATCAACTCTGATCCTGGCCCCCTCCTTTCCTCCGTCCTTTTCCTGGGCTCCCTCTCCCCCCCTTCCATCCTCTTTTTTTCCCCACCTACCCTCTCTCTGCCCCCCTTCCCTCCCCCGAGTACTTTTGCATTTCCCTCTCGCGTCTGCTGTGCCCTCCCCCACCCTTATGAGTCCTCTCACTCCTTTGGTTCGCCCCCTTTCGTTTTTCCTCTCCTCCCTCCTTATCCCCCCCCCCCATCTGCCCTCGGCTATGATGTGTTATCTTTGTGCCGACATTTTAGTACAGTGTTTACAGTGAGTGTTCAGTGTTGTGTGTCTTCTCCGAAGTGTTGCGAACGGACATCATTCTGTCGCCCTGGGTGATTTTTATATTTCTTGTGAACAGAAACCAGACTGTCACGATGTTTTTTAATTGTCTGTCTACTAAGTTCGCTGTCTGCTTCCTGTGTATTTTATTAGCTTTGCGACCCCTTTGCTTTATGTTTTAACTTTCCACAATTTTCCACCGTTTTACAATGTCAGTCACCGTTTTATCGCCTGCTTTTATTGTTTATTATTTTCTTTCTTACGTTTTAAAAAGTCTGTAGGCTGCAGAGCAGCGTAATAAGCTGCTGCGAGCCCGGCCCCTTCGGGGGGAGTCGGAATACAATAAAGGAAAAAAAAATGGCTATGAGCACTATGGGACTTAACATCTAAGGTCATCAGTCCCCTAGACTTAGAACTACTACTTAAACCTGACTAACCTAAGGACATCACACACATCCATGCCCCAGGCAGGATTCGAACCTGCAACCGTAGCAAAGGCGCTACAGTCTGGAACCGCACGACCGCTACGGTCGCAGGTTAGAATCCTGCCTCGGGCATGGCTGTGTGTGATGTCCTTAGGTTAGTTAGGTTTAAGTAGTTCTAAGTTCTAGGGGACTTATGACCACAACAGTTGAGTCCCATAGTGCTCAGAGCCATTTGAACCATTTTTGCAACCGTAGGCATTTACTAGGTGTTGTAGGATACAGGGGCAATAACATTTGCACTGAACGAATTACACCTATAAGGTGTAATTGATAGACACGTGAAGTAAGTAGATGACATCTGTCCTAAGGATTATGATTCAGTTTTGTCTTGGTTTGGCTTAAGTTAAACACTCTACCAATTATTTCCTGGTGCTATAAGAAAGTTTCTTGTCACTGAAATTTAAAACAATGTAGTCAGATTGTGTTTGTTCACTACAGAAACAGATTTTGTATAAAGAGGAATATTTCAGCGCATTGACAAGTGGGGTCATAGTTTATTATTAATCAACAGGTTTATGTGAGAAGTAGGGTGGGTTTCATATACTACACAGGATGGCTAATGAGTTGTGGGCAGGATGGAAGAGATGGATTGTCAGGACCAATCAAATGTCATACATATGAAGCGCCACTACCCAGTCTTCCAGCGAAAGTAATGAGATGCAGTGAGAGCGCCGCCATGAAGCAATGTATAAGCAGTCGCAGGCCGGTAGCTGCAGTCTGGTAGCCACAGCATGGCAACATTTGGGTCACAACAACGTACACGTAGAGGGATTGCGAGACGAAGCTAGATGCAGTGAGCGGAAAACGGCACCGCGCAGCGGTAATGCCCGTAGTCGGCGGGTCGATGTCACCACACCAGGGCAAGCCGCTAGTTACGGGCAAAGTGGCCGATTAAAATTAGGTGATAGTTCGCACTTCACACGTTGTAGCTGGTTTCCTCCAATCAGAGCGCTCAGCGTCACGCCCGAACCGTTCACGACCAGAACAATCAGTTCCCTTCCAATGCCTTGTCCGGCTCTTTTTTCTTGATTCGTCTGGATCGCGACTTCTGGGTTTCATACACGTGATAAACACGCAAAAAACTACACATACATTCACACACACACACACACACACACACACACACACACACACACACACATACATGCAGCGATGCTAAGGAAATACATACGTTTACATATGGCCGAAAGAACAGATACCATATATATATATATA
This sequence comes from Schistocerca nitens, assembly GCF_023898315.1. Lineage (NCBI taxonomy): Eukaryota > Metazoa > Arthropoda > Insecta > Orthoptera > Acrididae > Schistocerca > Schistocerca nitens. The sequence continues at coordinate 983,641,346 of NC_064617.1, read as the reverse complement.
TATATATATATATATATATATATATATATATATATATATATATATATATATAGGGTCTTACAAAAATGTACGGCCAAACTTTCAGGAAACATTCCTCACAGACGAAGAAAGAAAATTTGTTATGTGGACATGTGTCCGGAAACGCTTACTTTCCATGTTAGAGCTCATTTTATTACTTCTCTTCAAATCACATTAATCATGGAATGGAAACACACAGCAACAGAACGTACCAGCGTGACTTCAAACACTTTGTTACAGGAAATGTTTAAAATGTCCTCCGTTAGCGAGGATACATGCATCCACCTTCCGTCGCATGGAATCCCTGATGCGCTGATGCAGCCCTGGAGAATGGTGTATTATATCACAGCCGTCCACAATACGAGCACGAAGAGTCTCTACATTTGGTACCGGGGTTGCGTAGACGAGAGCTTTCAAATGCCCTCATAAATGAAAGTCAAGAGGGTTGAGGTCAGGAGAGCGTCTAGGCCATGGAATTGGTCCGCCTCTACCAATCAGTCGGTCACCGAATCTGTTGTCTAGAAGCGTACGAACACTTTGACTGAAATGTCCAGGAGCTCCATCGTGCATGAACCACATGTCGTGTCGTACTTGTAAAGGCACATGTTCTAGCAGCACAGGTAGAGTATCGGTATGAAATCATGATAACGTGCTCCATTGAGCGTAGGTGGAAGAACATGGGGCCCAATCAAGACATCACCAACAATGCCTGCCCAAACGTTCACAGAAAATCTGCGTTGATGACGTGATTGCACAATTGCGTGCGGATTCTCGTCAGCCCACACATGTTGATTGTGAAAATTTACAATTTGATCACGTTGGAATGAAGCCTCATCCGTAAAGAGAGCATCTGCACTGAAATGAGGATTGACACATTGTTGGATGAACCATTCGCAGAACTGTACCCGTGGAGGCCAATCAGCTGCTGATAGTGCCTGCACACGCTGTACATGGCACGGAAACAACTGGTTTTCCCGTAGCACTCTCCATACAGTGACGTGGTCAACGTTACCTTGTACAGCAGCAACTTCTCTGACGCTGACATTAGGGTTATCGTCAACTGAACGAAGAATTGCCTCGTCCATTGCAGGTGTCCTCGTCGTTCTAGGTCTTCCCCAGTCGCGAGTCATAGGCTGGAATGTTCCGTGCTCCCTAAGACGCCGATCAATTGCTTCGAACGTCTTCCTGTCGGGACACCTTCGTTCTGGAAATCTGTCTCGATACAAACGTACCGCGCCATGGCTATTGCCCCGTGCTAATCCATACATCAAATGGGCTTCTGCCAACTCCGCATTTCTAAACATTGCATTGACTGCAAAACCACGTTCGTGATGAACACTAACCTGTTGATGCTACGTACTGATGTGCTTGATGCTAGTACTGTAGAGCAATGAGTCGCGTGTCAACACAAGCACCGAAGTAAACATTACCTTCCTTCAATTGGGCCAACTGGCGGTAAATCGAGGAAGTACAGTACATACTGACGAAAGTAAAATGAGCTCTAACACGGAAATTAAGCGTTTCCGGACACATGTCCACATAACATCTTTTCTTCATTTGTGTGTGAGGAATGTTTCCTGAAAGTTTGGCGGTACCTTTTTGTAACACCCTGTTTATAATAGTTAAGGCTCACTGGCCATTTGACCATCTTCCTCTGTGCGGATGCAGAAACAGTGCCCGAACTCTTACGGGAATCGGCAAAAAATCGCGAGTAGTCATTATAATGAGCAGGGGCACTACGAATATAGTGCGGGACAATAAGTTGAGAATGTGGGTCTCACGGACGGCGTGTCAGACATACGTCCCTGCAGTCGCTCTATCCTCTGTGGCCTCGGTGGCTCAGATGGATAGAGGGTCTGCCATGTAAACAGCAGATCGCGGTTTCGAGTCCCGGTCGGGGCACACGTTTTCAACTGTCCCAGTTAACTTATATCAACGCCTGTATGCAGCTAGGGGTACTCATTTCATTGTAATACACACGTTTCACACACGACACTAACCATCACTATTGGATCCTTCCACACAAGATTCGATTCAGCGTCGTTTACATTTATTACAACCACAGAAATCGGCGAACGTTAGATAAGCTTCGCACGACAGTGATTGAAGCTGAATTTTGAAGAATATCAGTCTTAGCGACTGGAACACTAGAGTCATAAATACAAGAGCCTTTTACGGAGTAAAGGTATAGTGCAATAGTTGTCGTGTAAACCTGACGTGTTAAAGTCTAAGATTCGAATCTTGTCAAATGCGGCGAAATTCCTTATTTTTCTAGATCTAATCAGACGACCTTCATTATCATTTTTATTCAGTTAATTGGTTTAAATGTAATTTCTTTTTTTATTTCTAATACTTCGCTGCTTCTTTCATCATCGAACTAACTTTCTTATTTCTCTTATTTTTTCCCTATCATTGTTTTCTCGTTTGGAATCTGCCAGTATCGCTTATAATCTGCGGCCAAGAACGAACCAGAACTGCTCATCGGTTGGTGACGCAGCATCGCCCCGTGTAGCCAGTGCGAGAAAACTGTCAGGTAATCAATGACAGCGAGAAATTACAGTTCGCTTTTACCGCTAAAACTGAAGTTTTGCCGCAGAAGATGGCTATGCAAACGGACGTATTATGAAATTTTTCTGTCTTGAGTTTGCTCGTTTTTAGTTCTGCTGCAAGTTGTTGATCCTCGTTTTCAAATGTTCAAATGTGTGTGAATTCCTAAGGGACCAAACTGCTGAGGTCATCGGTCCCTAGACTTATACACTACTTAAACTAACTTATGCTAAGGACAACACACACACACCGATGCCTGTGGGGCGACTCGAACCTCCTGCGGGAGAGGCCGTGCAATCCGTGACATGACGCCTCAAACCACGCGGCCACTCCGCGCGGCGATAGTCGTTCTCTGGGATGCATTGCACATCACGTTTTGGTCGTCTACCGCAGTTCAGTCTCTTAATGTCAGCTGTCTACGGGGCACTTCCCATTGCCGTCACACTTCGCGGCGGCTGCTTCAAGCACTGCTCCGCGTTCCACATTGACAGCATTTGTGAAGAAATTCGCGGTGTTTGTGTTTGCCTGTCACCAAGCAGTAACCGGCAGCAGACGTGGCAAAACTGTAGCGCCAAGTGACTGACGTCAGCTATCAATAATTTTAATGTGACTAATAGGTGCCAGGTTATAGTGCAACAAGTGCCCCACGCAGCAACATAAGTATGGCTGAATTTTGAGGCATAGGTCTTCACGTCTCGTCACTGGAGTCCAGCGGCTCCATCGCGATGCCGGGGCCATGCTGAACACCGAGACGATTGCGTGTCGCTAGCAGCAGCCTTGGGTTCGAGTCCGATGTGTGCCCGCTTCGCCAACACTCAGTTCCTCACAGGACTTGGTGCCAAAGCAGCGCCTTCCGCTGTCCAACTCTTGCCAGGGAACAACGGGTTGAATCCTGAGCACAGCAGTCTCCAGTCTCTGCCGTGGTGGCTGCGTGCAGTGCCCCGCGGGGGGGGGGGGGGGGGTTCCGAGGAACCACGACGAGGCACGAGGCAGCAGGGCGCCAGTAACATCGCGGCGACTGTGGCGTGCAGAGGACGCCGGTCACCCATGGGACTGCCCTCAGCATTGCGGGGCACCTTAGCGACATCCTCTCACCAGGACGGAACCTACGTCACTGCAAGCCACGGTCAACTGAGTTAGTTGTGTTTTCCGAACCGAGCTACCAAAAACTATGTACCGAGGTTGAATAGAGGCGTTCTGTAGTGTCATCAGTGTCTGCAATGGGGCCTTTGGCCCTTCACCAGCATCACTTGCCCAGCCGAATGCTATTGCAATCTTTACATAAACAGAAAATCACTGTATCCATTGCAGTTTAGGGCTTGCATCGAACACTCCAGGATAGATGTAGTTGTTCTATCTGCCAGTTGCGAAGGTGACAGGGATGGATGACCGAAAGGTAGAAGACTTTAGCCAGAAGGAGCAATCAGTAATTAAAACTTCCGGGCTAAGAGGCCGTGGTCCAATAGTGGAAATACTTCTCCCTGACGTTTCATTGCCAGCTGCGGGCAACATCATCTGAGGTGAGTCTACGACTGGCTGCTAGGCCGTGGAGGTCCTGTTTATATAGAGCGTGTAGAGGGCGCCACCACTCGTCACGTGTTGTCAACAGTAAAACTATCTGGCTGGCGTCATTACTCTCGATCGAAGGTAATCGATTGTCACATCTTTGGTACAGAGTCGATCGCCATATCTGATCTAACTTCAAGCCTTCTTCTTTCCTGTTAAAATTATTGTGGTGTTTAAAAATCTCTACAGCCTCTCTATACATACGTGCATAATAATGCGATGTCTTAGCTAGCACGCTCGTCCCACTGAATTTTATTTCATGGTCACCTGTTTCAAAAACATGTTCCGTTACAGCCGATTTGTCCGTATGTCCCAGTCGACAGTTCCTTTTGTGTTCAGTTAGGCGAGTATTGATACTTCTTTTTGTGGTTCCAATGTAAACCTTCCCACAACTACACGGAATCTTATACACACCAGGAGTAGCTAAAGGGTGTCATGCATCTTTCGCCGATCTTAAGCATTCACTAATCTTCTTGGTGGGTCTGAAGATTGTTTCAACTCTGAACTTGTCCAGCACTTTCCCGATACGGTCCGTAATATTGTGGATTTCCCCACCGATGGTTGTTGTTGTTGCACGTTTTCGGACCTTTTTCTTCTGGGATGGAGTGCTCGATCTATCTTCTTTCCAGCGTACCCATGTTTCTGGAAAGCGGTTCGCAAGTGATTTAGTTCCTCAGTGATTAAACGAGCAGATGGGACTCTGGGTCACAAAGTCTACAGAAAAGATACGTATACCGATCGTTATTTTCATAAGGATTCAAACCATCATCCCAGGCAGAAGAGAGGTATTATCAAGACATTGGTGGACAGGGCTAATAAAATCTGTGAGCCAGCTTATTTGCAAGAGGAACTGTCGACTGGGACACACGGACAAATCGGCTGTAACGGAACATGTTTTTGAAACGGGTGACCATGAAATAAAATTTAGTGGGACGAGCGTGCTAGCTAAGACATCACATTATTATGCACGTATGTATAGAGAGGCTGTAGAGATTTTTAAACACCACAATAATTTTAACACGAAAGAAGAAGGCTTGAAGTTAGATCAGATATGGCGATCGACTCTGTACCAAAGATGTGACAATCGATTACCTTCGATCGAGAGTAATGACGCCAGCCAGAGATAGTTTTACTGTTGACAACACGTGACGAGTGGTGGCGCCCTCTACACGCTCTATATAAACAGGACCTCCACGGCCTAGCAGCCAGTCGTAGACTCACCTCAGATGATGTTGCCCGCAGCTGGCAACGAAACGTCAGGGAGAAGTATTTCTACTATTGGACCACGGCCTCTTAGCCCGGAAGTTTTAATTACTGAAGACGCCGGCCGTGAAAGCCTACACGCTATGAGAAGGAGCAATGTTTCATGAGGAAAAGTTGAATAACAGAGAGAGAGAGAGAGAGAGAGAGAGAGAGAGAGTGGGGCAGATAGTAGTCACAATACGGACAGAGCAGATACAAAGGTGGAGCACAAGAGAGCAAGAGACAGGTAGCTGGAAACCGAGAGAGCGTAATTCAGAAGTGACACGCTGCTTGCAGACGCTGGAGGAGTCACACTGCGAGAGGACAAGTTACTCTCTTGCCTATTTTTCGTATACAGAAAATTATTAAAGATTATGTTACAAACTTAAGCACCTTGAGCGATACTCTAGAAAGTTAATGGCCTGAGCAGACGTTGATGGAGCCTGGTAGGGCGCTAAAAGCATGAGGTATTTTTATGGTTCTTAGTTCGTAAAATCGACATGTTGGAAGTTGAAAGCAATTGACAGCGAGCCCATCCTCAGTAAATCTTGCATGGACAGGCCCACAGCTGTACAGGGCAGGCAGAGCAGCCCCTTGAGACGGGTCTCCAGCAGGACAACGCCGCTATACCTGCATTGGCGGCAGCAGAAGCCTGGGCTGGGGGCGATAGACTGAAGGAACGCATCTACACAGTGGGGCTGTAAACCAGGCATTGTCTGCAGAGCCATGTGTAATAAAAATTCGTAAGTGTTTGTATTCGCCGATACTGCAAATACGCGTCTGACTCACTTGCATCAGCCACCTCGGTTGTATAAGAAAATCCGGCGTTTGAGAAATGTTTAGAGATAGAATCTTTATTACACCTCATAGCTAGGACTAACATGCTCCAAGGCACAAGCGATTTAGATATAAATCTTTTAGACTGTATGTGTTCGCTTGTTTCTGTCGGAAGTGACGTGACTTCAAAGAAAAATTCTCCCTCCATGAAAACTTGAAAAAAGGCAGTAATTGGCAGTCTCGTCTTTTCCAGAGTCACATATTTCTCAACTCTTGCACTGGTTCGACATGAGTTTGTGCTGTCGTGTAGGAGGGGAGATTTAGCGCCTCTAAAGCCCTGTAATTGGGATAAGATGGGGTCAAGGCGTTATCGTTCGTGCACTTTGCGGAAAAACGGAACGTTTTATCTGGAAAGGTTGCATGGGGGCTTAATTAATTTATAATTCAAATAATTTTATTTTTAAATTTTAGTAGCTGTATGTCCGATTACGCAGTCTCGTAAACGGTTGGCCCTGACTAGTATTATTACGCAATCTGACTGCATAGAACAACAACAAAGAATGAAATGAAAATTTTCGTTAATACAATTAATTAATTAAGTCCCCAGCAACTATAAAACCTACGAAACCAAAGCACAAGTGTAACTGTTCTGTGTGTGGAAGTATGACTCAACGTACGCATCTGGCACGGTTCTTCTTCAACAACACAAGAAATTTTAAATATCATTTATACTGAATTAATTAAAGAAAATAGAAATACCATAATTACTCAAGAAAATCAGAATTACACTCTAATACAAGAACACAAGCCAGATGCTTTGTTGACTGAACCTGTAATGACGCATTATTCAGGACATTGAAATAATGAGAAAGAAAAGAAAAGTAGTTTGTTACCTTAATTTATATTGATGAAAAGCACTCTAGACATTACAATCTCTCCACACCGACTCGCTACTATCACATCTCAACAAGAACTTTTCAGTATCAGATCTCAGCAAGCACTGCCTACTAGCTCATCTCAACAAACACTCTCTGCTACGAGTTCTTAACAAGCACTGACTACTACGAGTTCTCAATAATCACTGCCCACTACGACATCTCAATAATCACTGCCAGTGGAGGCGGCCGAACAATACTCTCTAGCGCGATCTCTGGCGCTGTGGCTCAGTGTAGCCACCTTTCATATGCCCTTCCTCCACGGGCTAGAATTTGATGGTATTTTTGCCAGCATTGGTGGTGAAAATACCACCAAATTCGTCAAAAAAATACAGTCAAAAATAAAAGATAATATTAATGCGTAAATATCATATAACTAGATAAAATTTTGGCTTTGCACTGACCTTTCAATAACCTAATATATAAAATACAGTAAGCAATACAAATTCTTTCATACATGTGACTTTACATAACAGTTTACACAAGTATTATGTGGTTAAACAGTTCAATCAATAGCGTCAGCAATGACGAATATGTGCAGGTAAGAGTCTCATAACTTTTCACAAACAGTAATACACAAAAAATCAGTTTATACAAATATTCACATAAACGCTTTCCATAGCTCAAGAATAAGCAGTTGACACTTCCAGCAGTAGCACCCAGCAATGGTCAACAGGTGCAAATACCAACAAGTAACATTATTTCAATAGAAGCAGTCCATCAGTGGCACCCAGCAATGTTGAATAGGTGCAGACACCAACAAGTAACACCATTTCAGTATAAGCAGTTCCATTAGTGGCACCAGCAATGTTGAGCAGGTGCACACAGCAACAGGTGACATCTTTTCAGTAGAAGCAGTCCATCAGTGGCACCCAGCAATGTTGAGCAGGTGCCGACACCAACAAGTGACATCATTTCGGTAGAAGCAGTCCATCAGTGGCACCCAGTAATGTTGAATAGGTGCAGACACCAACAAGTAACACCATTTCAGTATAAGCAGTTCCATTAGTGGCACCAACAATGTTGAGCAGGTGCAGACATCAACAGGTGACATCTTTTCAGTAGAAGCAGTCCATCAGTGGCACCCAGCAATGTTGAACAGGTGCTGACCGCAGTCCATAATATTCACTTTCACTAATCACACTGTTCATCAGCAGAAATTAAACATGTCCTAGTGGCACGAATCATGTAGAAAAAGTGCAAGTAACAGTCCATAATATTTACTATCACTGATCAGACAGTTCAGGCATGAACAATAGTTCACATACAAATGCTTTTACACTAAACATACAAATCATAACAAACACACAAATGATATCAGATAATTGTCCTATTAACTATTACAATACACAAATAACAGTAAACCTATAATATTTATGGGTGTCAGGGCAAGCCACAACAAACAAGTAAAATAATATTTAGGAGATAGGTTGGGATCACTTCTCTGGGATTATAAAAGGAAAACACACAAAACACACTCACTCATCTTTCACCCACATTAAGTGCTACTGTGTAGTTGAATAGTGTTAACTGTGTAAATGCAATTCTGTCAAAATTTTATGTTCATCATGTGTATCAAGTAGTAGTGGCAGCAATGTATAACAGTCAATAATAGTTAGTCAACGTCATAGTCATCATGTCAAGACCAATGTTTGCCAAGCCATATCAAAATGTATGGTTGCTGAACAACTGTCAGTGAGCCAAGATATGCAATTACTTCCTCTCTCCAAAAAAAAGTATATACTGCTTATTGATTTAACAAAGTGTGTGTGTAGGCAATCTTCTTTCTACCTGAGTGTTCTAGTCTGCCATCTTCATCCTCCTTGTCCCATATAGACCAACAAAAAAATATGCTCCTCACTTACTTTACCTCTTATCCACCAAAACTCCAATAATCATCAGCATCACATAATCTCAATACTTCTATAATACATCTTCAATACGTCGATACATATAAACCTTATCATCAATATCATTTACCTTACCTCTTGTCCACAAAAACTCCAATAATCATCAACTTCACATAATCTCAATACCTCTATAATACCTCTTCAATACGTTGATACATATAAACCTCAGCACCAATATCATTTCACTTCCATAACAACTCTTCCCTCTAGTCAGTCGCCTCGAACAAGTACAGACAAAATCCTAGTGCAAACTTCAATTCGGCATCCCATACAATCTGAAGACACAGTGTCCACACACAACCTCTGTATAATCCATCTGACTCAAATCTTCTACTCATTATAAATTATAAGATACATTTTGGTTCCTTGTCCATCATTAAATAAAAGAAATGCATACATGACCTCTAACAGCCTTTAGTTTGAATAACTTTCAGTAAGTAAGTACGATTACGAAGTGTTAATGATCATAATATTTCACAGTGTGTACACCACTTCAAGAATTATGGCAAACAGAAGCAAACATGTGGAGTATTTCTTGTGTCAAGTGTCACTTCCTATTTCAATTACTCACGAAAAATGCAGTGTAATAACTGTCAATGGTCTAACCTAGTGTTGGTATGTCATGTCGTTAGCTTCCTTCCTATTAGCATAAATTTATACAGCTTCCATAAAACCTCCAGCTCATGTGACTTCTATGAAGTTTCTCGTACTAATGTCGTTCGTCGAATTATAGCAGTTCATTTTCTTATCTTAAAAATATCAGGCACTGAGCGTAAGCAAAACACGCAATAACGAGTAAATATACCAGTAGAGAACAGAATGTCAACAAGTGGATGCAGCACAATCCCTACAACGAGGCTCTGCCAAGCAAACAATCTATAATTAATACCACAGTGTAACCTAAACTCTATGTTCGTACACAGTATATCAGCATTTCTATATTCTAAATTGAAGAGTAGTTATGACAACAAAACAGAAATGTGTAAATATGCAATCCATACGCACAGCAGCAAACATATATCTTACGTAATAAACAAGTCATTAGCATCATATCAGCATAAGCAAATAAATGTTCATATGTAATCTTAATAAGTAAACATGAAGGCGCAAGCAGATAAATCACAAAGTATAACTTACATACGTAACCATATCAGCACAATTAATCAGGTGACAATTAAAATGTAAATAAATAAGCACAGCAGGCACATAATAAAAAAAATATGACGTCAGTGAAAAAGCATAGCAGCCAAGCGATGCATATTATCTACAAGTATCAAGCCTGTTCATTAATCACTCATTGTTAAAATCAGTTAATGTGCGCAACCACGTCGCTTCACAAGTAAATTCATAGAACATGATATTAGCACAAAGTATGAATCACGTAATCGCGAGCAGCAAATTACGTCTAAAGTACGTACCTAAGTGGAAATATGTTACCTGAAAAATAAACTCAATTAACAGTTACCTTTTTTTTAGTTTATTACTTTTTTCTTCGAAATTACATTCTTCCTGAAATTTTCTCCATAGCAAGTCGTCTTAACGTCGGACACGCACAGAATTTACCTGAAGGTCTTAAATATTTTATACAACCGTATCCTGAAAAATACTGAACGTTAATAACATAATTTATAAAGTCACCATAGCTTTATACAGAATTTATTCGGAGAATTTAGACTGTGTATTTGATTATGGCTGTCAGTGCATTCGCACTGAGCGCTCGATCAGCTGTAGGCGCGTGACGTATGAAGTAATTGTTTGCGGTCAACGACTGCCTTGTGCGGCGCGCAGACTTCACTGTTGCTTTGAGTATCTGCCGCCGCCGGAACACGGCTCGGTATCTCCGCATGTTGCATTCTCCGCATGTTTACGTATAACCGTTGGTTTCTCAAAAGTATGTCATTCCACAAAAATTTTTACGTTCGATATGTGATGTATTCCCTTGGAGCGCCGAGATTTAAGAGTTTCTACTTCAACAGTGTTATCATGAATAATTTTGCGAATTCTATATGGAGCGTTATAAAGCAGAAAAAATTTGCGACATAAGCCTTTTCCTTTATGAGACAAACGATGAGACTTAATTAACACCTTTTGACCAACTGACAAAATTTTTAAACGACCAGGACGTTTAGCTGATTTCTCTCTTCTAGCAGCCGCAGACGCAATATTTCGTAGAGCCAGGTTGACAACTTCAGAATGCCGCAGTTTCCGTGAAGGCGGAAAAGGAACGATTTCAGAAATGCGATTTGTTGGTACTTTATTTTTTAATATCAATAGAGGCGGTAAAGAAGTTGAGTCATTAGGAAGTTCATTCAGAATGTTTTGAAAAATATGAAGATACTGATCCCAAGTTCTGTGATTCTGATGACAATAAAGACGGCACAATTTATTGATTTCCTTCATCCATCTCTCTGAAGCATTAGATTGAGGGTGGAAAAGTGAAATAAAAATTGGTTTAATCTTACGACGCCGTAGAGTACGAAGCCAAATTTTAGAGCGAAACTGTGATCCATTATCTGATATAACCTTATCAACATGACCAACTTCTTTAAGAAAATGTTTGATGAAAGCGTTAGATACTGAACGAGCTGTTGCTTTGCGTAAAGGTGTAAAACACACATATTTTGATGTCAATTCCACTGCTACGAAAATGTAAGCAAAACCATTAGTAGAACGAACCACTGGACCGAACAAATCAACTGCAGCCATCTCCTTTAATTTCGCTGGAATGATAGGAAACAACGGTGCTCTGTGAGAAATAGTTGGCGGCTTAGCCTGTTGACATAATTTGCATTTGGCAAGAACAGAACGAATACGTTTTTCCATATTACTGAAGTAGCAATTTTCTCGTAATTTATGAAAGCATTTTCTGGGACCAAAGTGCGCATAACTGAAATGTGTAAACGAGGTGTGGCCAAATCATCCAATCTAACAAAGCGTCTAAGAAAATTACAGACACCAAGGAAACTACGAACATCACGTTTTGTAGTAGGAACAGCATAATTACGAATAGCGTCTAGTTTTTTCTGGATCAGGAAGAATATCTTCTTTAGAAATAATGTGACCGAGAAATTTCACCTGTGAACGACCAAATTCAGATTTTTCCAAGTTCACTGTAATGCCAACTCTTGCAAAAATACGTAATAATGAATCCAAAATTTTGTTATGCTCACTCCAAGAACGTTTAGCAATAAGAATGTCGTCAACATAAGAAGTAATATTATCACGAAGATAAACAGGTAAAATTTCATTTAAGCTACGAATGAATGCTGCTAAAGATACAGTAAGTCCAAACGGTAATTTCCAAAGTCACCTTTGGGTAAGATAGTCAAATCCGGTTATTGTTTAGATAGATTGATAGTAGAAGAGTTGTTTTTATAGATGCAAAGAATAGTGAAAGAGTAGGCAGCGGTGCAGAAAACTAAAAGGGAAATAACACCACTACAGCTCGGGGCCCTGTGAGCGCTACGGCACATATTCACTTAGTGTAGTGAATCCCCTGAAGACTTTAATAGCTGCACATAAATTTCAGTTTGTGACTTTGTGGCAAATTTGGCGGAAGTGCGTACATAAATTGATCTAACCATGCACATGGATGTATGTCATTCTTAGAATTGCGAAAGATCTTAAATTTCCGAACAGTCAAAAAGTGTTTATAGTCAAAGTTTTCGCCTCGTGGCGACAAAGACCTACCGCGTCTGTCCCAGTCCCAATGTCGATTATTGTCAAGTTCGCGCGCCTGGCGCTCTCTTGTTGCATCCCGTAAATGAAACAAATTACTTTCTTCAAAGCCCTCTGCTAAACTAACACTTATCAATTTATCTAAGATCTCCTCAACTCTTTCCGATGAGTCACTTAATTGTTCTTTCTGTTTATTTACGTCTTCTGTAAATGTCGCGACTCGGGTTTCGGTGTTGTCATATTTAGTAGTTAACTGTTCACACTGTTGCGTTAAGTTATTTATTCTGTCATTTGGTACGGATTCCTCGATTTTCTCAAATATTTCTTCCTTATCGTGTACGCGTTGTAAATTTAACTCTGAAAATTTTTGTACTATCACGCGATCTTTTTCTTCCTGTTCTCTATCCTGTTCCCTTTGTCTAATCTCTACTGCAATTAATCTATTATTGTGAGCATTCAAAATCGGTTGTACTTCCTCTCTAATCTCTTTCTTTAATTTATCCTTCATGTTTTTGAAACATGTCCCTATTCGCGAATCTAAGCGTGTTTCCATTGTTTTTAATTCAGATCCTAACTGTGATCCCAGTGAGTCAAAACGTGTTTCAATTGTTCCCATATCAGTTTTAATTGTTCCTATATCAGTTTTAATTTCAGATCGCAAAGTTCCCATCTCTGTTTTAAATTCAGATCCTAACCGTGTTTCCATTGTTCCCATCCGTGTTTCCATTGCTCCCATTTGTGATCCCAGATTTAATATTGCACCCATCAACTGCTCCATAATAGCCGGTTCGAAATTCTTTTCGCCCCTAACATTTCCCGCGAAACCAACTTCTTTCGTCATAGCTGTAAAGCTATCTGTGTTCGATACTATTCCAGAAACTTCTGTCGTTAATCTCGAATTCTGAAAATTTTCTGATTGAGAAACATTTTGAAATGGTTCCGAGCTATTTTCCCGACTTATTAAATTGTTTTCCACTTCATTATTCATGATACTGTTTTCCTCTGTTGGCGAGTTCGCCATGTTAACAATTTCGTCATTCTGACTATCCATCATTTTTGCCTTTTTCATTGATCGCGTAAACATTTACAAAACATACAAAACTCGTCACTATATGAAAATTACACACAATGACACTTTATCTCCAACAATACCATTCACACGAAATGTTTCCCTCAAACACGATTAACGAACAATTGAAATGTTCCTAACTGCACTAAATTGTCAAACCCGTATACAAGATAACAAAACTAAATTTTGCAAAATAAAAATACCATTAGAAGAATGACAATTACCAAATCTACACATGCAAAATAGACTACAATTACTAAACTACAAATTACTACAACAATACTACTGTCTACTATTTTTACAATCAGAAGAATTCCAAGGGACGATCCGAAGCAGCGGTCGCCACGTGCATGGGGGCTTATTTAAAATACAATGAAAATAATTTTAATTTTTTGCTTCTGTAGCTGTCTGTTCGGTTACGAAGTCTCGTAACGGATGGCCCTGACTAGTATTATTACGCAATCTGACTGCATAGAACAACAACAAAGAATGAAATGAAAATTTTCGTTAATACAATTAATTAATTAAGTCCCCAGCAACTATAAAACCTACGAAACCAAAGCACAAGTGTAACTGTTCTGTGTGTGGAAGTATGACTCAACGTACGCATCTGGCACGGTTCTTCTTCAACGACACAAGAAATTTTAAATATCATTTATACTGAATTAATTAAAGAAAATAGAAATACCATAATTACTCAAGAAAATCAGAATTACACTCTAATACAAGAACACAAGCCAGATGCTTTGTTGACTGAACCTGTAATGACGCATTATTCAGGACATTGAAATAATGAGAAAGAAAAGAAAAGTAGTTTGTTACCTTAATTTATATTGTTGAAAAGCACTCTAGACATTACAATCTCTCCACACCGACTCGCTACTATCACATCTCAACAAGAACTTTTCAGTATCAGATCTCAGCAAGCACTGCCTACTAGCTCATCTCAACAAACACTCTCTGCTACGAGTTCTTAACAAGCACTGACTACTACGAGTTCTCAATAATCACTGCCCACTACGACATCTCAATAATCACTGCCAGTGGAGGCGGTGGAACAATACTCTCTAGCGCGATCTCTGGCGCTGTGGCTCAGTGTAGCCACCTTTCAAGGTGTAACGCACTCGGGTTCTGGACTTTGTTCTGGAAGCAAGGCATGTGTGGTTGGTGCTACCCTGTCCTCAGACTGACTTCACTTGCGAGGAGTTTAGACTGCAGAGCCTGTGGTGAAGTTCTTACTGTACCGACAGTATGACTTCAGATGTGTCAGACTACTTGTTTGCTAAGGGCACACTTTCTCGTTTTTGGTTTACCAGTGTTGACGTTTGGCATCCTGCTGTGCTCTGTCGTATAAGTGAGCCAAATTGGTCCTAGGTATTACCAGCGAACGGGTGTGTCAAACACTGAAATCTACTGTCATTTCAGAGGTCTGGTGGAGAGTAAATTGCGATCCGTCTGTCTGATCGTTAGACCGTGAGATTTTGCGTTTCTTTCGAGGCTGCGATCGAATCACAGGTGCCGCCTTGCGCCTCGCCTCCGCCGCACACATCTCGGCAGCTGCAGGTTACATCGCTGCACGAAGCAAACAGGGTAACGTACTGTTGCTCCGGCATTGTCAGAGTCTACACATTTCAATAGCCACTTGCTCTCAGCTGCACCTATATAAACTTCTGCAGGTTGTCAATCAAAGTCTGCTCAGCTGAAATCAATTCAGATTGCGTTATCCACATTTTTAGGGACAGAATACTTGACTCACTTCTGCCACCCAGGATCCTTGTCCATTGTGGTCTTAAACCACCTACCCGCATCTCGTGGTCGTGCGGTAGCGTTCTTGCTTCCCACGCCCGGGTTCCCGGGTTCGATTCCCGGCGGGGTCAGGGATTTTCTCTGCCTCGTGATGGCTGGGTGTTGTGTGCTGTCCTTAGGTTAGTTAGGTTTAAGTAGTTCTTAGTTCTAGGGGACTTATGACCACAGCAGTTAAGTCCCATAGTGCTCAGAGCCATTTTTTTCTTAAACCACCTGTTAGTTGTTTACTGTATTCAATCAATAGCTATAATTTACGTCTGTTTTTCTTTAAAAAAGAACAAATGCTGTTTGTAAATTTTACTACATTCTCAATCATTTTATATAGTCTGCACCAAGGGTTAACTTTCATTGTGGTGTCCGATGCCAGCATTACTTTCAACACAGGCTCTCACACACCCCTTGCGATTGGTTATTGGAGGAATGCTGGGCTATGCTGCACGATACATTTTTTTCTGATTTTCGATTTATTGTCTTTCACTTCTCAACACTTTCTTTTTTTCACTAGCTGCTTATTTTTTATGACCCACCGTCTAATTTCTTATGGTGAGTCGTATGTTGCCACTTGGCCGCTGTGACTGGGTCCGGTGTGACTGAAAGTGAGACCACACCGGCTCCCGTCCCAACTCACACCGTTGCCCGTGTCCCGACACGTGGAGGCGGGCTCTATTTGTTTACATCCATTTGATATCTTTTTTTTTGTGCAGCATTAGAAAAACTTATAACTAATACAAAATCAAGCGCGATATTAATAAACAAAACTAAATTAAATATTTAGAAAGAAGGAAGGAAGAGAATTGAATTCAACAGTGCAAAAACGATATGACAGTGTGTGAGGCGACTTTCTCGTTATTAACGACTATACGAACGTAAGGACAACAAGACACGCAGACCCTGAGCGGGGAAAATCTCCGACCCGCCGGGAATCGAAACCGGACCCTTCGAATGCCAATCTGCCACGCTGACCCCAGAGCTACCGAGGCGGCCGGTGGGGTCGGTTGGACACACAAAGTAGCGCGACACATTAGTAGCCCACTGCCGAGCGCGATGCCAAAGTCGAACTAGTGACATCCGTTGTCCCGCCGTAGCGGCGTAGCTGGACTGGCCGGCTCGTGCGTGGGCGCCCACTGAGTAGAAGCGCCGCGGCGAGTGCCTGCGCGGGACGTAAACAGCCGGTTCAGTGATCCCCGCGCCGCGTGTGGTGGGAGGAGGATGGCCGGCGGCCTTCCAGAACCGGTCCAGCCGGCCAGCGGCAGCGGCAGAATCACGAGGCTGGGCGGCCATCCGCGGCGGATGGGTGAGTGCGGCAGCGGGCGTGGCGGGCTCAGTCACGGCCGAGACATCGCCGCCTCCGCTTCCAGCCGCCCCACTCTGGCGCAGAAGTTCCGCCGTTCCGCAGGTCTCAATCAGGCCAGAGTTTCCTCGTGCGTGGATACAGTCTGGACTGAGGCGACAGAAGTCATGAGGTACCGATAAGTACGTATACAGTGTCTTGAAAGGAGGGTATAAGATGAACATCAACAAAAGCAAAACGAGGATAATGGAATGTAGTCGAATTAAGTCGGGTGATGCTGAGGGAATTAGATTAGGAAATGAGACACTTAAAGTAGTAAAGGAGTTTTGCTATTTTGGGAGCAAAATAACTGATGATGGTCGAAGTAGAGAGGATATAAAATGTAGACTTGTAATGGCGAGGAAAGCGTTTCTCAAGAAGAGAAATTTGTTAACATCCAGTATAGCTTTAAGTGTCAGGAAGTCGTTTCTGAAAGTATTTGTATGGAGTGTAGCCAAGTATGGAAATGAAACATGGACGGTAAATAGCTTAGACAAGAAGAGATCAGAAGCTTTCGAAATGTGGTGCTACAGAAGAATGCTGAAGATTAGATGGGTAGATCACATAACTAATGAGCAGGTATTGAATAGAATTGGGGAGAAGAGGAGTTTGTGGCACAACTTGACTAGAAGAAGTGATCGGTTGATAGGACATGTTCTGAGGCATCGAGGGATCACCAATTTAGTACTGGAGGGCAGTGTGGAGGGTAAAAATCGTAGGGGGAGACCAAGAGATGAATACACTAAGCAGATTCAGAAGGATGTAGGCTGCAGTAGGTACTGGGAGATGAAGAAGCTCGCACAGGATAGAGTAGCATAGAGAGCTGCATCAAACCAGTCTCAGGACTGAAGACCACAACAACAACACATATACAGACGGCGGTATTGTTGCAAACACAAGGTACAGGGTGGCGCAGATGGATCGGGTGGTTTTAAAATACTTGTCAAACTGTCAATTGTAAAGGTATTGGATTGAAATAAAGTGCAAAACGTGTAGTTACAATGGAAGTTTATTAACAAAAAAATAGTAATGTTAGTTTTTAAAAATTACATCCATCAAATGCCCTCCTTCTCGAGCGACGCATTCTTGGAGTCGGTCCTTAACGTTCCGCATTGCCCGCTCAAGCACATCACCAGGAATTGATGTGATTTCGGTGTGAATTGCTGCCTTCAACTCCTGAATGGTCCGGGGTTTGTTCATGTAGACCCTTGCTTTTAAATAGCCCCATAAGAAAAAGTCACATACCGTGAGGTCCGGCGAGCGAGGGGGCCAATGGACATCTCCATTACGGGAAATCAAACGGCCAGGGAACAGAGCGCGTACAGCTTGCATTGATATCCTAGCGGTATGTGCAGTTGCCCCGTCTTGTTGGAACCACATATTGCCCATGTCGTAATTGTTCTCTTCAAGTTGTGGGAGAAGAAAATCTTCAATCATGTTCACATAACGCTGCGAATTAACAGTAACCGCCTGCTCCCTTTCATTTTCAAAAAAGTAAGGACCAATTATCCCTACCTTAGAAACCCCACACCAAACCGTCACTTTGTCACTATGGAGAGGCCGTTGGTGTAGATCTCTTGGGTTAGTGTCGGCCCAGTAACGGCAATTTTGCTTGTTTACGTATCCGTTAATGTGAAAGTGAGCCTCGTCAGACATCATGATAATCAGGTTTACATCTTCCAATAACTCCAACATCTGTTGGCTAAACTGAAGCCTTTGAAGATGGTCTGTTGGGAGAATCTTCTGTACCAACAGGATTTTATAGGGGTGGAATTTCAGTTCTTCGTTAAGAATCCTTTGAAGGCTCCGACGTGACATTCCAAGAGCTTGAGCACGACGTCTCGTTGATCGACGTGGGCTCGCAGTGACATCGCGTCTCACACGCTCCACGTTCTCAGGCGTTGTTATTGTTGGCGGTCTAGGCGTCCATTTTGGAGCACATGAACCAGTAGTGCGGAAATTATGCACCCAACTCAATATCGTATCTCGCTTAGGAACACTACCGCGAGGAGGGATGTTGAAACGCCGGCGAAAGGCACGCGTCACAGCAACAATTGACTCGTTATTGCGTATGAACTCTTCCACTGCGAAAACACGATGCTCAACGGACCACGTAGCCATCGCGACTGACTGCCAGCCTGCAACTGAAACTTCCCGTCCCCCCCCCCCCCCCCCCCCCCACCACAGGACGAAGTCGCCGAACACCTGGCTCCCCCCCTCCAGACGTACAGTCCACTTCAAAACCACCCGATCCATCTGCGCCACCCTGTATAAAAGGGCTGTGCGTCAGCGGAGCTGTCATTTGTAGTCACGTGATTCATGTGAAAAGGTTTCCGACATCATTCTGGGCGGACGATGACATTTAACAGACTCTGGACGCGGAATAGTACGTTGTGCTAGACCCACTGGACGTTTCAATTCCGAAACCGCTCGGGAATTCAACATTCCTAGATCCACAGTGTCTAGAGTGTGCCGAGAATACCAAATTTCAGACATTACCGCTCACCACGGACAACGCAGTAGCCGTCGGCCTTCACTTAACGACCGAGAGCAGCGGAGTTTACGAAGAGCTGTCAGTGCTAACAGACCAGCAACAATGTTCCCAGAGTGAGATTTTCACTCTGCAGCGGAGTGTGCGCTGGTATGAAACTTCCTGGCCGATTAAAACTGTGTGCCGGACCGAGACTCGAACTCGAGACCTTTGCCTTTCGCGGGCAAGTGCTCTACCACCTGCTTGCGAAAGGCAAAGGTGCCGAGTTCGAGTCTCGGTCCGGCACACAGTTTTAATCTGCCAGGAAGTTTCGAGCAACAGTGTATTAAATAAGAGGAGAAATCGATGTGGGATGTAGGACGAACGCATCCGTTAACACAGTGCGGCGAAATATGGCGTTAACGGGCTGTGGCAACAGACGACCTACGCGAGTGCCTCTGCTAAAAGCACATGGCCTGCAGTGCGCTCGTGACCATATCGGTTCGACCCTGCCCCACTAGAAAATCGTGGAATGGTCAGATGAGTCCCGGCTGCAGTTGGTGTGAGCTGATGGTAAGGTTCAAGTGTGGTGCAGACCCTACGAAGCAACGCAACCGAGTTGGCAACAGGGCACTGTGCGAGTTGATGGTGGCCCCACAATGGTGTGGGCTGTGTTTACATGGAATGGACTGCCGTCCTTTGGTCCGACTGAACCGATCATTGACTGGAAATGGTTATGTTCGGCTACTGCGTGACCATTTGCAGCCATTCACTAACTTCATGTTCCGAAAAATGATGGAATTTTTGCGGATGACAATGCACCATGTCACTGCAAAAATGTTTCAAATGGCTCTGAGCACTATGGGACTTAACATCTGAGGTCATCAGTCCGCTAGACTTAGAACTACTGAAACCTAGCTAACCTAAGGACACCACACACTTCGATGC
The DNA here is from genome assembly GCF_023898315.1 of Schistocerca nitens. Lineage (NCBI taxonomy): Eukaryota > Metazoa > Arthropoda > Insecta > Orthoptera > Acrididae > Schistocerca > Schistocerca nitens. Next base: position 983,621,050 of record NC_064617.1, on the reverse strand, counting down.
CCTAGTCAGGATTCGAACCTGCGACTGTAGCGGTCGCGCTGTTCCAGACTGAAACGCCTAGAACCGCTCGGTCACAGCGGCCGGCCATTTCACTGCGCCACAGTCGTTCGTGACCGGTTTCTAGAACATTCTGGACAATTCGAGCGAATGATGTGGCCACGCGGATCGCCCGAGATGAATCCGATCGAACATTTATGGCAAACAGTCGAGACGCCAGCTGGTGCGCAGCGTCCTACACCGGCAACACTTTCGCAATTATGGCCGACTATGGAGGCAGCTGGCTCAACATCCAACTTCCAACGCCTTGTTGAGTCCCTAGCCACGTCTAGTTGCTGCACAAGGCCGGGCCGAAGGAGGTTCGACACGTTACTAGGAGGTGCCCCATGACGTTTGTGCCTCAGTGTATTCGCTACTCTAGTCCTGTTCTACGTATCTTACGATCACCGCTGTTGACGGGACGCCTGACAATAATTACATAACTAATCGCGATTTACGCATGTTAAAAACTTGTTCACTTAAAGCGTGACCCTATAGTTTTGTGAAAATATTTGGTGACTTGCAGTTAGAAACCATTTCCAAGTGCGAAATAAGCACGCAAGTTGATATACGGCGATGAGTCATCCATACGGGCGTCAGCACATACCAGTCATGCGAATAGGGCTTCGAGGGGTAGATATTATACCACTCACTATTATAACCACTCGCAATACACTTGAGTGAAAAATGTCAGTCATGTACTAGCTCTGCTACTGAAACTTACAATTGTGTTCTTTGCTAACGAATACGATACAATAATAAAGAGATATCGTATGGTATTTTGTACTGTTTTCTGGTAGACCACAAGAAAACTATTGACCCGACTAATAGGAATACCACTTTTTACGATCAAAGTGCAAGCACTGCATCTTAAGTGTGTCTGTTCTATTAAACTGTTAGAGGTACGTGTGAAGTGCTCTGCTGCGGACGACAAGTCCGGAGAGTGAAAGCCTTATAGGGGGACACAGCTTGTTTGTCAGTGTGTGTCGGACGGTTGACCTGGCTGTATTATTTGCCCCTTTCCTGTTCCACTTGCGAATGCTGAACTGCAAAACACCTGTCAGTAAGTTTTCGCTTCCAAAACATTTTAGTCCTGGCGCACGAGACATGTCAACGTAGTAATTGTGGCGGCAGCTGCAACTAACAACTGTAAACAACAGATGTACCATGGACTAGTCAATTGTGAGCAGGCAGTGTTTTTAGGAACTCGATATGCGACAGCAGTATGTCAACGTTGTTGTGCCACAAATCACATTGGAGGGACGCCTCTAAATCAAGGGTCCAAGACAAACTCCCGAACATTTTGAAGAAGAGACAAGTGTGTGAAACGTTTTCCGTAGCCGGCCGTCGTGGCCGAGCGGTTCTAGCCGCTTCAGTCCGGAACAGCGCTGCTGCTACGGTCGCAGGTTCGAATCCTGACTCGGGCATGGATGTGTGTGATGTCCTTAGGTTAGTTAGGTTTAAGTAGTTCTAGGCCCAGGGGACTAATGACCTCAGATGTTAAGTCCCATAGCGTTCAGAGCCATTTGAACCATTTTCGTTTTCCGTACACCTTCACTCCTGAACAAAAACAACGATCGTGGACGACTAGTGGGGACCTGACTGAAATGCAAAGGTCGGAAAATTCTTTCGCGGAAAAAAATAGTTGCGGGTAACGATATTTGATGTTACCAATACGAATCTACCATAACACGACAAACTACCGAAATTCGTATGGAGGGTCAACGCATTGAGGGCATTAAAGGGCAGCAGAAGTGATCCACAGAACTGCCGTCCAATATCGTTGACGTCCATTTGAGAATCTTCTCCACGCCTTCTAGCACGGATTTCGGAAACATCGATCGTGTGAAACCCAACTGTCGCTTTCCTCACGTGACATACTGAAAATCATGGACCAAGGCAGTCAGAAATATGCGGTATTTCTCGATTTCCGGAAAGCATTTGCCAGCACCACAACTACACTTACTATCAAAAGTACGAGCGTATGAGGTATCAAGTGAAATTTGTAACTGGATTGAGAATTTCTTAGTAGGTGGAGAAGCAGCAAGTTATTTTGGGTGGAGAGTCGTCAGCGGATGTAGAGGTAACTTCGGGTGTACCCCTAGGAAGTCTTTTGGGTCCCTTGCTGTTCATGTAATATATTACTGTCCTTTCAGACAATATCAACAGTAACCTCAGAATTAATATTTTAATATTTTGAAGAATTAGCCTCAGTTGCGCAAATTCAACGTGGTACCATGGTACTATAGGTTTTAATTTTAGTGTTGACTCTGCCTTACTCTGGCATGTTACAGTAATTTTATGCTTCTGAAGAAGGCTAGATTAATTTAGGCGAAACCTGGAAAAGACCAGAAAATTTGCGCAACTGAAGCTGATTTAGTTGAATGTTTGCCTAGAGAACCGATTACGCAGGATTCCTATACGCCGCATATTTGATGATGAACATGGACACATAATGCTATTGACATACAAATGTAATTGTTTCATGTCCTCGACACGCACTGTTGCTACAATAAATCTTGAGTGAGTTGGAAACCTCTGAAAGAGTTTACAATTTTTTTTTCCGGTAGTGTATGTGTGGAAGCTAGGGGGGCCCTCAGTGAACACTTGATATGACCTTAAGCTGTTTGTAAAGACTTTTATTTGTTTATATGTATAGGGACAAAATAATCATTTCTGCTCATTAATTTTATCATCTCAAAATGCTCTGATTAAGAGCCTCTACTGTCTGTATAATTTTGACCCTGCAGTTCCTGAATACTAAGTACTTACAAATCCAGTAAAAATTCATTTGATGCCTTTCTAAGAAACTGTCTTCATTTGTTTCATGCTATGTATGCGTCGACCGCATGCAGCGTAAATTCATAGAGATAGTGTCGAGAACAACTGAGAGTTTTGTACCTAATAAATTAATAGGAGAAGAAAAAAATCGATCTTGGTACACAGTCGGGTTCAGTACACTGTTGCAGAAGAAACGGAAGATTTTAAAGAACGCAAACTCTCCAACACTGGCAGTGGTTTACAAATGCGGAAAATTTAATGCGGACTTTAATGCGAGATGCTTTTCATAGTTTCCACAACGAAACTATGCCTTGAAATCTGTCAGAAACTCCAAAGAGATTCTGAGCGTATGCAAAGTACGAGGGCTATTCCGAAAGTAAGGTCCGATAGGTCGCGAAATGGAAACCACGGTAAAAATCAAAAATGTTTTATTTGCAACAGTTAGATACACCTTGCAGCTACTTATCTCCATAGTCGCCGACCCGACTTAGACGTGTATCGTAGCGTTGTACCAACTTTCCCATACCCTCGCTATAGAAGGCAGCCGCCAGTGCTCTCCGCCAATTCTCTACGCTGGCCTACGGCTCGTTGTCTTGTGCCGAAATGTTGTCTTCATAACCAGCGGTTCATGTGACCTGAGCTGAAACTCAGAGGGAGACAATTACGGGCTGTATTGTGGGTAATCTCACGTTTCCATTTGAAAACGATGCAGGAGCATCTTCATTGCCCCTGCAGAATGCGGCTGAGAATTGTCTTGAAGACGAAACAGCACGACAGTTATGTAATGTTAGCTGCATAGCTTCAGGGGAAATTTCTCACCAGGCCCCCGTACTTGGCGGCAGACACTATTTTCTAGACATCTTTACGCACTCACTGCGAGCTCAGAAATGAGAAGAGCGACGTGATGCTAACTGGGGTTATACTAGAGACACTACCCAACACATCTGTGCAAAGCTTTATCGGATTTTCATAGTCGTTTCCATTTCGTGACCGATCGGACCTTACTTTCGGAATAGCCCTCGTATACCACCGGTCAACTGTGTGATAGCAGTGAGCGGAAGTGGTTATTCGACCATCCAGACATAAACCAATATAAGCCCCATAGCCTCAAGTGAAGCTCATAGCAGTATTACTTACGAAAGCACCACTAAAGAGGAATCACTAAACATGGGTTTTCGAAATTCCTTCACCTAGGAAGATGCAGCAAATTTTCTAGAACTCGTATCGGAAACAGTCGGCAGCCTGAGTGATTTGGAAGTAGATATCGTCGGTGTAGCGAAGCAACGCCAGTCGGAAACTCTTTAAGTCCAGATGTATGTATGTATGTATGTATGTACGAGTATGTACGGTATTCTGCCCTACGGCAGGACTTGTCATGGGTTACGCCTCTTCCACTTTTGTCTGTCCATAGCCAGTCTTTTCATTTCTGAATATTTGCCTCCTTTAATATTGTCCAGCATTTGATATCTTCATTTTCCTCTTCCCCTTTTCCCCTCCACCATTCCTTCTACTCCTTCCTTCAATAAACAATCCCTCCTCAAACAATGTCCAATCCAGTTCCCTCCAGTTGGGATGGACATCCTTAGGTCCAGGAGTGTGTTAGAAAAGCGTACAGGCGCATGTACTAGCACGGGAAGAGCCGAAACAGTTTTGTTTGGGGTTTCCAACAAAGTGTAGTGATTGTGAAACCTTGGTCCGCTGTTCAGTGGAAAAACGCAGAACACACATAACCTTTGCAACGAATTACTTTTGTAGTTCTTTCATTCTGTATGAGCAAAATGCCCGCTATACTGTCCACAAAGGCCACTTTCCTGTGCTGTGGGGTGACGACAGCTTTCGAGCGGAATGTCAGCCGGCCACGCCACGCAGCGACGGCGATGCAGGATAAGCGGCAGGGCGGAGCCGCTTTATTTTATTGCCTGCAGTATTTTTACCGCAATTCGCTCTCGTAACGAGGTTCCAGCTTGTACGACGGCGAGGTTCTGCCCTCTCGCCCTTTGATCTTCCGTAGTGTCCTCAGCCGCATTTGGAAACGCTGATCAAACGTGAGAACAGAAACGTCTCTTCAAGATCAATATTCCTACTTGTAATTTCACGCAAAGTCATAAATTGTAAGGACTGAAGAAGACTTTTAAACAGCCACTACAAGCGAGTTTGATCATCTATGAGCATGTTTTAATACCAAAGGCGTACTTTAATTGACGAATGAAGGAAACGTAAGAATGGAGCAGATAAAACAGGCGAAAGGGGATACAGAAGTCTAAAAAATTAAACTGCCAGAAAATTCAAAATGGACATTTAAGTAATTTTCTCAATCTCCGGAACTATAAAAGATAAATGTATAAAAATTTTACAGGATCCTTTACTTAAAAAAAAAAAAAAGTTTCAAATGGCTCTGAGCACTATGGGCCTGAACATCTGAGTACATCTAGAACTTAGAACTACTTAAACCTAACTAACCTAAGGACATCACACACAGCCATGCCCGAGCCAGGATTCGAACCTGCGACCGTAGCAGTCGCGCGGTTCCAGACTGAAGTGCCTAGAACCGCTCGGCCACTTCGTCCGCCGAATAACAAAAGATGGTATACCAAGTTTCAGCAAAATCGGATGATAATTACTATAGTTTATTTAGATTCGTAGGGGCTATGAATTTACATTCGTCCTACATGTTACCGGAGACCGTTCTCACAGCTAGTTGCGTCAGCTGCGCTCGAAGTCGTAGGGAAGACACAATCCTGCAGCCACCTGGTTACACGGCTTCATACTTTCCTGCACTGAATGTTATCTCGTAATAAGTTCCTGCGTTACAAGATGTGACACTTCCTCGTAGATTAAAACTATGTGCCGGAGCGAGAGTCGAATTCGGGAGTTTTGCCTTTCACGGGCAAGTGCCCTACCAACTGACATACCCAAGGCCGGCCGGAATGGCCGTGCGGTTCTAGGCGCTACAGTCTGGAGCCGAGCGACCGCTACGGTCGCAGGTTCGAATCCTGCCTCGGGCATGGATGTGTGTGATGTCCTTAGGTTAGTTAGGTTTAATTAGTTCTAAGTTCTAGGTGGCTGATGACCTCAGAAGTTAAGTCGCATAGTGCTCAGAGCCATTTGAACCATTTGAAGATACCCAAGCACGATTCTGACTCCGTTCGCCAAGTCAAAATACTGTAGCACTGTCTCGTAAAGCGGTTTCGGTATTAGGTAACAACAAGAGTTCAATATCAAAGCGGTGTCCATTTCCTGTATCTTTTATAAATATCAATTCTCCTTGTTAAATTACGTTGTGGCAGACTTTTGAAGACTTCTTGGGACTCTTTTAGTTTTGCTTCACTTGGTTATCGAAGCATATAACGGAATGTGGAAGTTCTGAAAGTGGGTATGTTACCCGTATATTACGACGCTAATGCCTGGTGATTTCTACTTTGCACGACCTGTAAATAGCGGAAGTCCGTATCCGTCGCCTAGAGTGAAGGGCGGCTAGAAGCAGACAGCAGTACGCGTGTCACGCGAGTAAAGCCAATTAGCTGCGACGGCAAACGTTGCGTAATAAAAACCGTGTACCACATTTCACTCTGACCTCAAGTACAAGTAAGCAACAATACGCAAAAAACTGTAGCGAAGCAGTGCTGTAAATGAAACGCATGGCCATGTTGGTAATAGACTGTAATTCAAATCGGGAGATCTGAACGATAGAGCAGCTGTCTCAGCAGCTAATAGTTTTATGCTGGGAGACGGTGTTTAATGACACCAACTAGTCTGTGCCACACATGTTCCCAAGCGAACGTGACAGCACAGAGTCAACTGCAAATTATAAATTACAGCCGGCCAGGGTGGCCGAGGTGGTTCTAGGCGCTACAGTCTCGAACCGCGCGACTGCTGCTGTCGCAGGTTCGAATCCTGCCTCGGGCATGGATGTGTGTGATGTCGTTAGGTTTAAGTAGTTCTAAGTTCTAGGGGACTGATGACCACAGATGTTGAGTCCCGTAGTGCTCAGAGCCATTTGAACCATTTTTTGTAAATTACACTAAAAGATACAGTGGTTGCCCAAATGGTCACCATGACTTAAGTGTTATTTTATTTTAATGGTTATTGAAATGTGGTTGCGTATGGATGTACAAAGCTCTAACCAGGGTTAGGTTATCACAGTACAGAATGATACTTAAGTCTGCAAGTGACATAAGCACTACTGCATAATTTCTTAAACTCAAAGTGGCTCAGAAGTAAACATTTTACTTTTGTTACGTGTCACATTATGCCACCTCTTTAATTCTATTTTGTTAAGTAAATTCACTATCAGTTCTTGTACAACTTTCTTGAAGGAATTTAGCAAAAATTATTTCAGTAATGGCCAGGCCATTGGAGGACAAACGCATAATAGAATATGAGAATTAACACATAAGCTCTAATGTTTACATAAGACCGATTACATCGTACGACTGCAAATCCTAACAGCCAGAAAGAGTTCTATGCTGCTAGTGTAATTAACACATAATGAAATTCTATTAATTACTTTTCTTAAGGAATGACGAAACTGTTTTTCTGGCTTTGTCCACGTTTATTCAGTAGCTGGTTAAAGATTTTGCTTGCGTCACATGATGTAAAACGAAGATGGGGATTGCGTGACAATCTCTGAAGCCCTTGTGTGGCTCACATCGGGTCGTACGGCAGTGAAGGAAAATTGTTGCTGTCATTCGATGTTGCTGTGTTTGTTTGAAGGTCATTGGACCAAAGCAAGATGGCGGTTGCAGTCTTGCAAATTATTAAACTGACTACCAAAATTCAAATAAATATTCACGGCTGTTATAGAGCGTCGTTTTGTAGCTTAACACACTACAATTCCGGAAAGAGGTATTTCGGAGTGGATTGTATCGGGTAAATACTGCAGTCACAGTTTTGCACTTTTAACATCGAAGACTTATTGATTATGCGTTTAAATATCGAATAGTCACTTGCAACAGTAATCACTGATTAAATGATCGAAAGCTTTGACCCTTACAAATTTTAGGCTATCTCTTGAAAAAAATAACCATCAGTCTCTACTTAAAACGCATTCTTTAGATCTGATAAAATTCATAGTCCCTTTTCTGTCCATTATAACATGTAAATAACTTGATACGCTGGTTGAAGAATCACGGCGTATTGCGTTCTCTTCATGCAGTTACTACTGGTTCTAACAAGGGAACCTCCCCATCGCACCCCACTCAGATTTAGTTATAAGTTTGCACAGTGGATAGGCCTTGAAAAACTGGACATGGATCAATCGAGAAAACAGGAAGAAGTTGTGTGGAACTATGAAAAAAAAATAAGCAAAATGTACAAACTGAGTAATCCATGTGCAAGATAGGCACCATCAAGGGCAGTGTGAGCTCAGGAGCGCCGTGGTCCCGTGGTTAGCGTGAGCACCTGCGGAACGAGAGATCCTTGGTTCAAGTCTTCCCTCGAGTGAAAAGTTTACTTTCTTTATTTTCGCAAATTTATTATCTGTCCTATCGTTCATTGACGTCTCTGTTCACTGTAGTAAGTTTAGTGTCTGTGTTTTGCGACCGCACCGCAAAACCGTGCGATTAATAGACGGAAGGACGTGCCTCTCCAGTGGGAACCGAAAACATTTGACCGCAAGGTCATAGGTCAACCGATTCCTCCACAGGAAAACACGTCTGATATATTCTATACGTCACTGGTGACGGCATGAGCGTCACACGACAGGAATATGTTGTCGACCCACCTAACTTGTACACTTGGCGAATGGGTAAAAAGATTCTTCCACCTTGCCCGATTTAGGTTTTCGTGTGGATGTAATAATCACTCCCAAAGAAGTGTTTAGGTGTGGCGTCCCCATACTACGGCGCAGTTACCTCGCACCGGACGGACGGACGGACGGACAGATAATAATTGTCTGAAAATAAAAAATTAAACTTTTTGACTCGAGGGAAGACTTGAACCAAGGACCTTTCGATCCGCAGCTGCTCACGCTAACCACGACGCTCCTGAGCTCACACTCTCCTTGATGTTGCCTATCTTGCACATGGACTACTCAGTTTTTATATTTTGCTTATCTTTTTCATAGTCTCACACAACTTCTTCCTGTTTTCTCGATTGATCTGTGTTCAGTTTTTCAAGGCCTATCCACTGTGCCAACTTATAACTAAATCCGAGGGGGGTGCGATGAGGAGGTTCCCTTGTAAGTTGTTTCTAGTTCTTGTATGCTTCTTGACGTCTTCCGCGATGACCCTCAAATAAATCTTCTTCCTGGTAATTAATATTTTCTTTAAAGCTCTTCAGTTCTTGCGAAATACTCTTATGAGTCGAGTTTTGGAATAAATCTCTTCCGAAAGTATGAGTAAATTGTTGCCATAAATGTGTAGCAACAGCTTTGCAGAAGAATCTGACTTCTTCTTGTCTGTCCCCATAAATTATTGCGTTCTCTGTCACACTGTCCCTGAAATCTTGCAAACTTCTTCACTTTCCACCACCACTAAAAAGTCATCTGTCTTGCACAAAGACGGCCGGTGTTTGGCCGAGAGCTTCTAGGCGCTACAGTCTGGAACCACGCGACCGCTACGGTCGCAGGTCCGAATCCTGCCTCGGGCATGGGTGTATGTGATGTCCTTAGGATAGTTAGGTTTAATTAGTTCAAAGTTCTAGGTGACTGATGACCGCAGCAGTTAAGTCCCATAGTGCTCAGAGCCATTTGAACCATTTTGAACCTTGTACAAAATAATTAAATTTTCAATAATTATCAGACGTTTCACATACGTACATCTTAATATATCCTTGTTCTGCTGATCAACAGTTACTTCCTTGATGGCAGTTTTTTATTTTACATACATAAAATGATTCCTACCAGATGAAAGCTCCCAAACATATATGAGCAACTTATACAACATTCCATTTACACATTTATATACATACAGTAAAGCTACGAAATAAATAAATGAACTTTAGAAAGTAGAATTGATACCACTCTAGTTTACATTCCTGCGAAATATGAAACTTATGTAAATATGTTGTGTAATTATAGAATATGCAGAAATTATGCCTGTTGCCCATTTAAATTGGATGTTGAGTGTTAGCAAGAATGAATAGTTTGAGTGAACTAAATAGTAAAACAAATTGATGCACATTAACAGTTTGATCCAGGACTGTGCATTCGAAAAGTGTAATTGTTGTTTGGTATGGACATAGTGGTGTTGTTTGTTACTTTTCAACACGAACAATCAGAACTCTTATTTGTCAAAGATTTTATCTCATTTTGTTACCGAACCTAGACCTTAAGCGAAGAGGCGGTATACAGTAAATTAAAAGATAATACGCAGTAGAATCTTCAACCAACTATTAAGAGAACATGGACAAAGCCATAATAGCTGTGTTAGCATTCCTTAAGAAAGATAATTAACAGAATTTGATCATTTATATGTATTAAGCTAGCAGCACATAATTCTTTCTCGCTTACCAAGAGACACCAACATGTTGTGTGGCTTCGTGCCTCCCCTACGTCTACATTGTACCATTTATTGCGCCCTCTCCCTATTATATTAACCAATGGGGAGGGGGAAGAATAATTGATTAAAAACCCCTCTGCATACGACCATTATTCTATCCTCATCCTCGCCATCACTACGGGAGCGGTACACAGATGATCTAAGCACGCTCCTCTTAAATATGGTTCTTGAAAATTTGTAACGAAGATTCTTCGTGATAGTTTGTGTCTGTCTTCAAGCGAATGCCAGAAAAGCGTTTTCAGCACCTCCGTGATAGTCTTCTGTAGGCAAATAAACCAGTATCATTCATGTTGCTCTTCTTTGTATACATTCAGTAATCCCTATCTAGTATTGGTGCCTCATACATGAACAGTATTGTAGGATTGGTTGTACAAGTGTTTTGTAAACAATCTCATTCGGAGACTGATCAGATTTCCCTAGTATTTTACCAATGCATGGAAGATAGGCACATGCGTTACCTACAGCTGAGTATCGCGTGATTGTTTCGTTTCGCAGCCCTACAAACTGTTACATCCAGTTGCCCGGTTTCAGTTCTGTCTCGTCGATACTGTAGTCATAGGAAACTATATTTTTTTAAATTTTGTAAAGTCCACAATTTTACATTCCTCAATCTTTAAAGCAAGTTGACAATATTCACACAATTTTGAAATCTTATGACGATTCCACTGAATCTTTGGTAAGCTTTTACTGTTGTTGTTGTTGTTGTGGCCTTCAGTCCTGAGACTGGTTTGATGCAGCTCTCCATGCTATCCTGTGCAAGCTTCTTCATCTCCCAGTACCTACTGCAACCTACATCCTTCTGAATCTGCTTAGTGTATTGATCTCTTGGTCTCCCTCTACGATTTTTACCTTCCACGCTGCCCTCCAATGCTAAATTTGTGAGCCCTTGATGCCTCAAAAACATGTCCTACCAACCGATCCCTTCTTCTAGTCAAGTTGTGCCACAAACTTCTCTTCTCCCCAATCCTATTCAATACCTCCTCATTAGTTACGTGATCTACCCACCTTATCTTCAGCATTCTTCTGTAGCACCACATTTCGAAAGCTTCTATTCTCTTCTTGTCCAAACTGGTTATCGTCCATGTTTCACTTCCATACATGGCTACACTCCATACAAATACTTTCAGAAACGACTTCCTGAGACTTAAATCTATACTCGATGTTAACAAATTTCTCTTCTTCAGAAACGATTTCCTTGCCATTGCCAGTCTACATTTTATATCCTCTCTACTTCGACCATCATCAGTTATTTTGCTCCCTAAATAGCAAAACTCCTTTACTACTTTAAGTGTCTCATTTCCTAATCTAATCCCCTCAGCATCACCCGATTTAATTTGGCTGCATTCCATTATCCTCGTTTTGCTTTTGTTGATGTTCATCTTATATCCTCCTTTCAAGACACTGTCCATTCCGTTCAACTGCTCTTCCAAGTCCTTTGCTGTCTCTGACAGAATTACAATGTCATCGGCGAACCTCAAAGTTTTTACTTCTTCTCCATGAATTTTAATACCTACTCCGAATTTTTCTTTTGTTTCCTTTACTGCTTGCTGACAATACTTAATTACAGATAACCACACCATCTGCGAAAAATATGAAGTTACTCTTAATGTTGTCCGCAAGGTCATTAACACACTATATGCACAGCAAAGGCGCCATCACTCAGCCTTGTAGCACATACGAAATTACTTCTACATCTGTCAATGACTCTCCATCCAAGTTAACATGCTGTGTACTCCATTTCAAGAAACTCTCAACTCAGTGACAAATTCCGTTCGATATCCCAAGTCATTTCTGAAAGTATTTGTATGGAGTGTAGCCATGCATGGAAGTGAAACATGGACGGTAAATAGTTTGGACAAGAAGAGAATAGAAGCTTTCGAAATGTGGTGCTACAGAAGAATGCTGAAGATTAGATGGGTAGATCACATAACTAATGAGGAGGTACTGAATAGGATTGGGGAGAAGAGGAGTTTGTGGCACAACTTGACCAGAAGAAGGTATCGGTTGGTAGGACATGTTCTGAGGCATCAAGGGATCACCAATTTAGTATTGGAGGGCAGCGTGGAGGGTAAAAATCGTAGGGGAAGACCAAGAGATGAATACACTAAGCAGATTCAGAAGGATGTAGGTTGCAGTAGGTACTGGGAGATGAAGAAGCTTGCACAGGATAGAGTAGCATGGAGAGCTGCATCAAACCAGTCTCAGGACTGAAGACCACAACAACAACATCCCACACGACTGTACTTCTGATAATAAGCATAGCTATTGTACTGAAATGAATGCTTTTCTGATCTCAGGAATTACTGCATCCACTAACTGCTTGATAAAGGGCTTTCAGCATGTTGTGTGAGAAAAGTGGAGTTGGAGCTTTGCATGATCGATGTTTCCGGAATCCATGATGGTTGTCATTCGAACCTTGTCACAGACGAGTGTTGATTTTTCCATACTTGACTGCTAATTTCTTTATGTTCTCCAGAATTAATGGTGCTCTGTTGTTATTCTCGAATTTATGGAAACCATTGTGCTTTCGAAATTGCACAAATAAGGCACTCTGTCAAGGTCTGCAGCCAAGTGCGAAAACAAATGACCTCCAGCGGACCTGCTTACCCGAGTAGAAGTTCCCTTTACAGCAACGGCATTCTGAGACCGGTACGGCTTTCCCTTTTATTCCAGCAGGACGTCTAATAAATTATATAACGTTTCTCAGTAAGATGACCGTTATTTTATCTACCACCTGGGTGACCCAGCTACGCTAAACTGAATATGAAATGTGGCTCATCCGAGTGTTCCCTTACGTTACATTGCATTCGACGTCAGACAGAGCTGTCTTACAGAGTTGGGAATCTAGTCCACACACGTCACTACTGACAGATGCTGACCACGTTTACCTTTCACTTCATCCTGCTCCACGGGCTTTAGGACAGTTTTCTGATTCAATAGTGTGACAAGCCGTGACAGTGTAAGTTACAGTTCGCCTGGCCTGTCGGTTAACTGGCAAACACTGATTTTTTCTCATGGCAGATTCTGTTCACGTTTTGTCACTCCGCACGCAGAGTGATTCTAAACTGTCTGGGGGACGAGTTCGTTTCCACAAAATGTTACTTTAAAATACTTCTTTAATATGAAGCACTAGTTAGTTTGGCGGGCGGCGCGGTAAACAGATGGCAGTGTTTATCATTTATGGATACATACTCCAAGGTCGTGTTCACTGACGACCACGCTTTGCGAGCCTGTGCATGGTATGTGATTTCCGCTTTTACTCATTACGAGGATGATGAGTCCACATCTGTTATGCACTTGAGAATGAGTAAAGGCCGAAATTAGTTAGTACTATTTAGTAAATCAGCATTTTAAAGCAACAACCATGCGAAAACGAAGCCACTCTTCACTCTCACCGAGACTGCAGCGTCCACCTACAAAATATTTTTAATTTTTGTTGTACTCTCTTCTCCATTCTTTCTCACTCGCTTATGACCAGTTGCCCATAAGTTACACTCTAAGAGAGAGAGAGAACAAAAAAAGAAAAGAAACGACGCACCACCAAGGAGCTATACAAACTGGTCACAAACTGATATTCATACAGGTAAAACTAAACTAAACTCCGTCCGAACAGGCCATGAAGGCCCAACGGCACCGACCGATCGCCGTGTCGTCCTCAGCCCACAGACGCCACTGGTTTTGTATTTGTAACCGTGTACTCACCTGACTGGAAGTGTCGTTCATCTTGCCGCCAAATTTAACTAGTTCTCACTATACTTAACTATAAGCTATCCATACCCCTTTTTAAACTTGTTAACCTTTTTGCCTGATTAAGGGATCTAACATTCCGCGCTCCGGCCCGCAGAATGCGTTTTGTTTCACCTGACGATATTCTCCTGAGTAGTCCTCCGGGAGATACGAATGGGGGACTATTTTGCCTCCTAAATATTTCACCCACGAGGATTCCATCATTTAACCATGCAGTGGAACTGCATGCAGTTGGAAAAAAAATGGTTCAAATGGCTCTGACCACTATGGGACTTAACTGCTGAGGTCATCAGTCCCATAGAACTTAGAACTACTTAAACCTAACGACATCACACACATCCATGCCCGAGGCAGGATTCGAACCTGCGAGTGTAGCGGTCACGCGGTTCCAGACTGCAGCGCCTAGAACCGCACGGCCACACCGGCCGGCGTAGAGTTGGGAAAAGTTACGGCTGTAACTGCACCTTGCTTTCAGCCGTCTGCAATACCAGAATAACATCGGTGTGTTGGCTGATGTTACAAACCTAGGTCAGTCAGTCATCCAGACTGTTGCTCCTGCAACTACTGAAAAAGCTGTCGCCCCTCTTCAGGAACCACACGTTTGTCTGGCGTCTCAAGTGTACGCCGCTCAGAGTAGGGCAGTGGTTAGCACACTGGACTCGCATTCGGGAGGACGAGTGTTCAAATCGGCGTCCAGTCATCCTGATTAGATTTTCCGTGATTTCTCTAAATCGCTTTCCCTTGACGACTGCCTTACTCAAAGCTTTACGCCTCGCGTGGGCCCGTCATCACCGATATTGGATTGTTGATAACTGGTCGGACGAGTTTCTTTTGAAATTGTATCGAGCGGATGGACGTGTACGGGTATGGAGACAACCTCACGAATCCATGAACCCTGCATATCATCAGGTGACTGTTCCAGTCGATGGAGGCTCTGTAATGTTGTGGGGCGCGTGCTGTTGGAGTGATAAGGGACCCTTCATACGTCTAGATGTGACTTTGACAGGTGAGAGATATGTGAGCATCCTGTCTGATCACCTGCGTCTATTCATGTCCATTGTGCATTGCGATGGACTTGGCCGATTCCAGCAGGACAATGCGCACCCCACTCGTCCAGAATTGGTACAGAGTCGCTCCAGGAACACTCTTCTGAGTTTAAACACTGATCACCAGACTCTCCAGACATGAACATTATTGAGCATATGTGGGATGCCTTGCAACGTGCTGTCCATAAGAGATCCCCAGCCCGTCATAGTCTTACTGATTTATGGAGTCCTGCAGGATTCATGGTGTCAGCTCCCTCCATTACAACTTCAGACATTAGTCGACTCCATGTCACGTCATGTTGCGGCACTTCAGCGTGTTCGCGGAGGCTCTACACTATATTAGGCAGGTGTACCAGTTTCTTTGGTTCTTCATCGTTTATTTAATCTATTGTTCGTTGTAAAGTGTAAATACACAAAAGGTAAAATTTAGCCATTTGCTATGTTTTCTAGTGCTACATATTTAATGGCCGACAAAGTAAGTTGTCCAAGATGATGTGTGTGTGTGTGTGTGTGTGTGAGCAGACGCCTGGGTAAAACGTTTCTGACGCTAGAGCAGCTCTAGGCAAACGCGGAGTTTTGCATTCCGCGCCTCGCCCGCCGCTCGCTTCTAGTCCAGCAGAGCGGGGTACGTGACGTGCGTGCATGCATAACGCGGCGGGCACTTTCGCCGCTGCGACAGCGCTGAGCCGCGGCCAGCCTAGATCGCCGCCGCCGCCGGCCCGGCCTAGCCTAGACTTTCCACGGCGGCGCGCCCGCCCAAGGCCAGCGACACCGCGGCAGCGCTAGCTCTGTCCCGTGCTGTCCTGTGCTGAGCTGTCTGCACTCACAGTCGCCAGAGGTAACCAGCTGCGAACACCACGTCGATCGCTCGTCGAGTTTTGGCGAACAGGAAGAACGCCTGTTGATTAGAATTCATGACAGCGGTAAAACGCCTTGGTCCCTCGTCATTACACTGTCCAGCAAAAACCTATTCCAGTGGTTAATCAACTCACAGATACAGAAATTAGTCTCTCCCAGTAGACAAAGTCATTGTAGCCTTGATGATGACCACCACTGCCCGACGAAGAGAGTCCACAAATTTCTCCAGGTATCCGACATCTGCTAGAAGCCATTTATTGGTGATTAGATCCAGTACAGATACCGAATGGCGAGGATATTGATTGCTACGTTTCAGCCACTGTTCCAAAGCAGTTAGTATTCGTTTCTGCGGCATTAAGGTCTCGTTGTTCAAGGGGCCAGTCGACGTGCGGTTGGGTGACTGAGTACTCACCAAACCAGGCAAGTATACATCCAGCCCTACAAAAACGGCTGTAACCGTTTTGGAAAATGGAAATATCCACAGCAGTCTCACCACAAAGAAACAAAAAAAAAAGAGCAACTATTACTTGTTAGTCACTGAGACCGTAGAAATAGACATCCTGTTTCATGTTCATGCCAATATGGATCAGTGGGTCCAAGTCATGGTACGAAAACTACCCCCAAAACATCACCACCTGTAGCCTAAAGTCCACCCACCATAAAACGCATATTAAGGGGGAAGTTGATGAAAAATACACACTATTTCAAAAATGCACCAAATCCACAGTTTTCGAGATATGGCAACGAAATTTTGTACCACGCTTTACATGAAAGTAACACCTTTACATATAAAATCCTTTGATAACACAGCTCTACAAAATGAAATTTTTTTTTCGTTGCCAGGGAAGTTTGAACGAAAATGGGATATTGTTATGATACTCATTCCGAGTATATTTGTACTTTTTCCAAATTGGCTCTGGTTTTTGAGATATAGGTTATTTGTGGAAATGAGAGTTTCATGTGGATAATATCGACTGCAGGGTCCATATATGGTGTAATGTATTTGCTACCTGTTTTTTAATTAGTGATATTGTACTATCTTTATTAAACAATTGTCCTCAGGGAGTGCATCTGTGTGGTTGAGGATTACATCATGCAAACATCACACTGTCAGCATGTGTTCAGTCCTGTTGTGCGGTGCGTGTGTTGAAGATATTGAGGGTTGTGCAGATTTGAATTCGGCGGTACTCGACATTCATTTGTTGGCCGAGGTAATCCCCGCAACAGCCGATAGGTAGCGTTCAGTGTAAACAAGAAAAATGGCGATGGTCGAAAGTCACACACATGTGCAGTGCAGCTTCAAGGAGATAGAACCTTTTCATCGTGACGTAGCAAATAAGAGGTGAGTATTCATTTCACACAAAACAATTAATGATGTTTGTTGGATGTGATTGACATGCAAATACAAGAAAGTTCTGCATAATATGTAGTATTTGTGCAATTTTGTTTTAGGAAAACATGAGTTCTTCACGCCGTCTTTGCGTGAACCATCCAGATGAGTTCTGCTACATTTGTGGTGAATACGTTCTTCAAAAGAACAGGAAGAATATCACTCCTTTTGTGAAGGAAGCGTATCTGGCATATTTCGGAATTAAACTTGGAGATCAAGACAAGGCGTGGGCACCCCATAAAGTTTGTAAATGCTGTGTGGAGTGCTTACCGCAGTGGACAAAACGAAAAAGGAAAACCTTAAACTTCGGAGTGCCTATGGTATGGCGAGAGCAGAAGAACCATACAGATGATTGCTATTTTTGCATTGTTAATGTGAAAGGTTTTAATAGGTTCAAAAAACGAAAGTGGGAATATCCCGATTTGGAGTCAGCAAGAAGACCGGTGGTGCACAGCAACGATGTTCCTGTACCAACCTTCACAACATTACCCACGCTAACATCATCAGATGACGATGTGCACGGCGAGGAATGTACAAGTAGTGGTTCGGAATACGAAGGACGTGAGACATAACCCCAGCAGTTCGACCAGAAGGAGCTCAGTGACTTGATACGAGAACTCAATCTTTCAAAGCAAGCATCAGAACTCTTAGCATCCAGGCTTAAGGAAAAGAACTGTCTTCATCCAAGTGTTAAAATAACAGCTTACCGGACGAGAGAAGAAAACCTTCTTCCATACTTCAACCAAGAAGAGGTTATAGTGTATTGCAGCAATATACCTGGACTTTTACTTGAATTGGGGCTGCCGGAATATAGACCAGAGGACTGACGTCTCTTCATAGACAGTTCCACTAGAAGTTTAAAATGTGTTCTCCTACACAATGTCAATCGTTACGCATCTATTCCAATTGCCCACTCAACAAAACTTTGTGAAGCATATGCTAACATCAAGACGGTTCTGCAGAAAATTCAGTATATGCAGCACCAGTGGTTGATTTGTGTTGATTTGAAAATGGTGAACTTCTTGCTTGGACAACAAAGTGGATACAAAAAGCACCCATGTTTTATCTGCATGTGGGATAGTAGGGCAAAGCACAAACATTGGAAGCAGAAAACATGGCCTCCAAGGGAACATATGGCTGTTGGTGAAGCAAACATCATTAATGAACCTCTGGTTAGTAGGGACAAGATTGTTCTTCCACCATTACATATTAAGTTAGGACTAATGAAGCAATTCACCAAAGCTTTAGACAGAAATGGTAATTGCTTCACATACATCTGCAATACGTTCCCTGGACTCAGTAGTGAAAAACTTAAGGCAGGAATATTTGATGGCCCTCAAATTCGCAGGCTCATCAACGATACCAATTTTACAAGTGTCATGACTGTCACTGAAGCATCGGCCTAGAACAGTTTTGTCGCTGTTGTAAAATGTTTTTTGGGCAATCATAAAGCTCCCAATTCCGAGGAACTGGTCAAAAACATGCTCACTAACTTTCAAAACTTAGGAGCTAACATGAGCATGAAATTGCACTTCCTTCACAGCCACTTGGATCGATTTCCTCGTAATCTAGGTGATTTCAGTGAGGAACAAGGAGAGCGGTTCCATCAAGATATGAAAGGAATAGAGGAACGATATAAAGGAAGATGGGACAGGCATATGATGGCAGATTATTGCTGGAATCTGCAACGTGACTGTTCTGAAGAGACCTATAAAAGGAAAGCGTGCAGGAAGCGGTTCGTCATGGACGGAAAATGATACACTTATAGAGAAACTTTTCAATTATGTTTTATACGTGGACAAATGCCTATCAGGTTTTCATAGAAGCTATTTATAAAGATTATTTTCTTTTTTCATTGTAGTTTGTAGCGCTCGAGTTCAGTATTAGCAATTTTTTCTAATTTTTTGAATAAATCATGCATTATCTCAAAAACTAGAGCCAAACTGCATAAATGGTTGCTATATTCGTCCTCAGCACCACTAACCCATCCTAAAGCCACTCAAATATCCTTGGAAAGAAAATGAGTGTTGACCAGTGTAATATATATTCAACTTTTTCTGAACAAATTTTCAAAAAATAATATATGTTCCTTTTTCTCAGAAAGTATTCAAGAGATTTCTACAAAAATTTCTGTTTCATCTCTTTATATGTTCTCTCATGAGGTTTTTGGAATAGGTCAAATAGCAGAATTATCATGATTTTTTAGTTATAATTCCACAAGTACAATTTTAAATTCATGAAAAATTCCAAACACATTGCCCCATATCTCAGCTTGCAATCAGAATTTCAAAATTTTCTCTCGAGGCAACGTTTATTAGGCTTACAGAAATATGTGTACAAAATTTCATAATTTTAGCATTCATAAAATTGTGGGAAAGGCACGTAAACGTTAAAAAACAAATTTTTCATGAAACGGAGTTTAAAGTTCAACCTTTTTTCCCTTATGTCACTTCTTCAGAAGGCACCACATTTGTTCTCTGGGTCGTCTTTCCCTTCAAGTCTTCTCTTCTGGATTCTTGTTGTCTGTCTTCTTTCCTTTACCAGGTCTTCAACTGACTTTTCAGCTGCAGAGATGCGCTGTAAATCTATTTTTCTCAGGATGTCTTGAGTAAAATTTCCTATCTTGAAGCCCATTCTTTCTAATACCTTCATCCTCCCGACGTTCCCATCATTAAATACAATAGCTGCATCATAAGTTGCAATTCTGACAACTGTAGCAGATGAAAATGTGTTTTTAGGGCATCGTTTACATGTGAGTGAATTTAGAGCCTCATTTGGATTTTTGGTTTTGCCATGAACACAATTTTTGACAAGTGCAGGATCGGCCAGAAACCTGTAAGTGGGCTTGACAATTTGGATACAATTTGGAAGTCTCTCCTTGTGAATGTAGGGGTTGTTATGCCTCTGAGCTTGTAGATATTTACACCAGCTAATCTGACCGCGTCACAGTTTTAATTTATTTTCAGGCACCTCGGATGCGATTTCAACACTGAAACTTTGGGAACTTATTGTCCATGAGTTGTACTAACAAATAAAAAATAAATAAAAAATTGACATTTTTCGTCAATTTCATCAACGTCCCCCCTTAATCAATTAGTTAAGGGGTAGTGCGGTGTGTAGTGACTAAAAAAAAAGAACGCACCGCGAAGGTATTATCCCAATGGTAGGGAAATCGGCAGATGTGATGTAGGTACATGTATGGACAAGCAAATGACTATAGTTTCGAAAAAACTGGATAATTTATACGAGAGAAAGAGCTTATATATTGAGCAGGTCAATAACGCGGTGGTCCTCATCTGACCCTGACTGACAGAGATGTTGAATATCCTTCTGAGGGATGTCGTGCTATATTCCGTCCAGTTGGTGCGTTAGACCGTCAAAATCCCGCACTGCTTGGACGGCTCTTCCCATGATGCTTCAAACGTTCTCAGCTGGGGAGAGAACCGGCGACAGTGCTGGCCATGGGATGCTTTAGCGAACACGCAGACAAGCAGTAGAAACTCTTGTACGCAGGGAGGCGTAATTTTGCTGAAGTAAGTCAGGAGCGCTTGCCATGAAGGGCAACAAAATGGAGCGTCGACGCACCGCTGGGCTGTAAGAGTGCTACGGATGACAGCCAAAGTTCTGCTGCTACGAAAAAAAATGGCCGAACTATCATTCCTCGTTCTCGTTCTGTAGGGGGGAGGGGGGGTGGGGGGGGTGGTATCCGGCATCCCACCACTGTCGGGGCTTTCTCCAGAGACGTGTTTGGCCTCATCTCCTTGAATGGAGTATAATTGTTTACAGTGCTGAGTCCCGCCTCGAAATGACTCCTGATGATGAGTGAAGACGTGTCTAGAGACGCCCCGGACAACGATCGGTTACCAACTTGGCTGTCCCTGCCACATGGCCCAACAACCAGGAGTGATGGTTTGGGGTGCCATTTATTTTCATAGCATCAACTCTTTGGTTGTCATCCCCGGCATGTTATAGCACGCCAATACGTCGAGGATATTCTACGCCCCTTTTGTTGGCCTTCATGGCAAGCCATCCTGCGCTTATATTTCAGCCAGATAACGCCCGCCCGCACATGACGAGAGTTTCGACTCCTTGTCTTCGTGATTGCCAAGCCCTACCTTGGCCTGCAAGGTCTCCAGATCTTTCCCCAATTGAGAAAGTTGGGAGTGTTACGGACAAGCCCTCCAACCAGCTCCGGATTTTCACGATATAAAGGGCCAGTTGGACAGAATTTGGGGCGATATGCTACAGGACGACATCCGACATATCTCTAAATAAGTGATAAGCCGAATAACGGCTTATAAAGGGCCAGAGATGGACGAACACGTTATTGACTTACTCAAAAATGGTTCAAATGGAACTAAGCACTATGGGACTTAACATCTGAGGTCATCAGTCCCCTAGACTTAGAACTACTTAAATCTAACTAACCTAAGGACATCACACACATCCATGCCCGAGGCACGATTCGAACCTGCGACTGTGGCAGTAGCGCGGTTCTGGACTGAAGCGCCCGGAACCGCTCGTCCACAGCGGCCGGCATTGACTTACTGAAATTGTGTAATAACCCAGTTTTTCTGAAATAGTAATCATGTGCTTGTCTGTACATGTATTTTTTCCCCTTAGAGTGTATTTTGTCCGGTGAGTGTAATTCAGGCTTTCGTTAGTGGCGGTTTCCCAGGATGGTAGATTAGTACTCAGTTTTTCCAGTTATTATGTTCTACATTCAAAGTAACGGAGTCACTATTAAGAGTGCAAGAGGAATTCCACTTTTAAAGGCAGGGGAGAAAGTGAGTAGGTGAGAAGAGAGTGCAACGAGGACCTCTACAGGGTAGAGCGGAGGTGAGAGAGCGATGTCTGATAACGTAATAGACGAAAGTATGGAAGACACTGGGAATTAAGTATTAGAATCAGAGCTTAATAGCGCGTTGAAAGAATTTGAAATCAAATAATATTCCTTTACAAATTAAAATCTAAATGCATTGCCTAGTTTCATTCTCGCACCATTGCAAATATAAATGATGTTGAGAAACAGCTGAAAACGCTAAAATTGAACAAAGTTCAAGAGCTCGATGGAATCCCTATCAGATTCTCCACCGAATATGCGGCTGTTTTAGCCCTTCCTTCAACAATCTACAGTAGATTCCTTCAACAAAAAACAGTGCCCATCAGCATGGGTCTTACCTGTCTACAAATAGGGTAGCAGTTATGATTCACATAACACAAGTCCAATAACCCAGACCTCCGTTTATTCTAGAATGTTAGAACATATACTGAGTTAAGATAATGTTCGAAGTAGAAGAAATGAAATAAAATTACTATTGAGGCAGGAACTCGAAGCCGTGTCTTTTGTTTCTAGGCGGAAATGCTAACCATTACATCGCGACAGCACAATGGTCAACACTACTGCACAAACTACCCAAGTTCGAGTCCCGGCCGCAGCACAAATTTTAATTCATTTCTTCTGCTTCGACCATATTCGTATATAAAGAAGAGACTTAAATGTCTCAGGGTTCCATTTAATTATAAGACTGAGCTAAGACTTTATGAGGTTTGTCGAACAGAATGACCTCCACGCAAAGTAGATTGGATTCCCGAAAATATCGATCACGCGAAACCCAAACTCACACTTTCCTCACACAACATCCTGAAAGCCTTGGATCAGTGCAGTCCTGATGTTGCAGGTTTTGTTGATGTCCGAAAAGCATTTGACTGAAGTGCGATCGTATGGGGTATCAAGAGAAACTGGTGACTGGATTGAGGATTTCTTGCTAGGGATGGTGCAGCCTCGTATTTTGGATGGAGACTCGATATATGTGGAAGTAACGTTAGGCGTGCGCTAGTTAATTGTGTTAGGACACCTGCTGTTCATGCTGCATATTAATGACCTTGTAGGTAATATTAACAGTAACTTAGGACTGGTTCATGGTGTGGGTTCCTGTTGTCATGTCCTAGTTCATGAACCACGGGCAACGTATGAGTGGCCTTGTAAGTGATCCCGACAGTCGGGATACCAGTTACTTTGGAATAAGGCTGGGCATCTCGGACATATTCTGAGTCGTGGTCACCTTTGTGCTCAGACGGAAAAGACTACCAAATCAACTGGTTAGTCCCTCAACCGTTACGGGTAAAACTCAATGGGACCCGGGGCAAGTAAGGCTAGCAACCTGCTTCCCTGGTACTTTAAATATGATGCTGGCAACAATCAGAGCAAAATGCCTCGGACCTTTGGAGGTGATGGAATCCCACCTCTAATTGATATGTCTTGGCAAACGAATGGTAACGAGATGGGGAGCTATTAATATCAATGGGGGCTACTCTGGGAAGAAGGTAGAGCTGGCAGAGGCTGCAAGTAAGATGGGGCTGGACGTTTTAGCTGTTAGTGACATTCGGGTAAGGGGTGAGAAAGAAGAGTATGTGGGAGAATACATGGTCTACCTGTCAGGAGTCAAAGCAGGAATAGCACAATGGGGTGTAGGGCTTTACATCAGGAAATAAATGGAACCCAGCGTAGTTGCAATAAGGTATGTAAACGAACGACTGATGTGGATAGATTTGACAGTGTCTAGCAAGAAAATTAGGATTGTGTCGGTATATTCGCATTGTGAAGGGACACATCAAGATAAGATGGATAGTTTTTATGACGCACTCAATGATGTAGTTGTTAAAGGACAAGGACAGTGTTCTGCTCATGGGTGATTTTAATGCCATGATTTGAAATCGAACAGAAGGTTATGGAAAGGTTATGGATAAATTTGGAGAGGATATGGAGGCCAACAGGAACGGGATACAACTCTTGGATTTCTGTGCCAGTATGGGCTTAGTAATCACAAACTCCTTTCTTAAACATAAGAACATTCATCGGTATACTTGGGAAGGCAGGGGAACCAGATCTGTCATTATCTATATAATAACAGATCAGGAATTCAGGAAGGCTGTGAGGGACACACGTGTATTCAGGGGTTTCTTTGATGACACTGATCACTATTTAATCTGCAGTGAAATTGGGATTGTGAGGCCGAAAGTGCAGGAGGTCAGGTCCATATGTAGGAGGATAAGAGTGGAGAAACTTCGGGATAAGGAAATCAGGCACAAGTACATAACAGCGATCTCAGAAAGGTACCAGTTAGTTGAATGGACAAGGTACAGAGACACAGTACTAGAAGTGGCTAAAGAATGTCTTGCAACAGTAGTGTGTAAAAGTAGGATGAAGCAAACAGCTTGGTGGAATGACACAGTCAAGGCAGCCTGTAAAAGGAAAAAGAAGGCGTATCAAAAATGGTTACATACAAGAACTCAGGTAGACAGAGAAAGTTATCTTGAAGAAAGAAACAAAACCAAACAGATAATTGTAGCATCCAAGAAGAAATCTTGGGAAGACTTTGGAAACAGGTTGGAGACTTTGGGTCAAGCTGCTGGAAAACCATTCTGGAGTGTAATTAGCAGTCTTCGAAAGGGAGGTAAGAAGAAAATGACAAGTATTTTGGACAGGTCAGGAAAACTGCTGGTGAATCCTGTTGATGCCTTGGGCAGATGGAGGGAATATTTTGAAGAGTTGCTCAATGTAGGTGAAAATACGGTCAGTAATGTCTCAGATTTCGATGTACAATGGGATAGGAATGATGATGGAATTAGGATCACATTTGAGGAAGTGGAAAAAATGGTCAATAGATTGCAGTGCAATAAAGCGGCTGGGGTGGATGAAATTAAGTCGGAATTCATCAAATACAGTGGAATGTCAGGTCTTAAATGGCTACGCAGGATAATTGAAATGGCGTGGGAGTCGGGACAGGTTCCATCAGACTGGACGAAAGCAGTAATCACACCAATCTTTAAACATGGAAACAGAAAAGATTGGAACAACGACAGAGGTATCTGTTTAATCAGCTTTGTGTGTAAAATCTTCTCAGGTATTGTTGAAAGGAAAGTGCGAGTATTAGTTGAGGACCAATTGGATGAAAATCAGTGTCGGTTTAGGCCTCTTAGAGGTTGTCAGGACCAGATCTTTAGCTTACGGCAAATAATGGAGAAGTGTTACGAGTGGAACAGGGAATTTATCTATGCTTTATAGATCTATAAAAGGCATATGACCGGGTTCCTAGGAGGAAGTTACTGTCTGTTCTGCGAGATTATGGAATAGGAGGCAAACTTCTGCAAGCAATTAAAGGTCTTAACACAGATAGTCAGGCAGCAGTTAGAGTTGACGGTAAATTGAGCTCATGGTTCAGAGTAGTTTCAGGGGTAAGACAAGGCTGCAACCTGTCTCCACTGTTGTTCATATTATTTATGGATCATATGTTGAAAACAATAGACTGACTG
Source organism: Schistocerca nitens (assembly GCF_023898315.1). Lineage (NCBI taxonomy): Eukaryota > Metazoa > Arthropoda > Insecta > Orthoptera > Acrididae > Schistocerca > Schistocerca nitens. The sequence continues at coordinate 983,595,377 of NC_064617.1, read as the reverse complement.
GGTGAGATTAAGGTATGCGAACACAAAATAAGCAGTCTCGCATATGCGGATGACTTAGTTGTGATGGCGGATTCGATTGAAAGTTTGCAAAGTAATATTTCAGAGCAGGATCAGAAATGTAAGGCCTATGATATGAAGATTAGCATCTCCAAAACGAAAGTAATGTCAGCGGGAAAGAGATATAAACGGATTGAGTGCCAAATAGGAGGAACAAAGTTAGAACAGGTGGACGGTTTCAAGTACTTAGGATGCATATTCTCACAGGATGGCAACATAGTGAAAGAAGTGGAAGCGAGGTGTAGCAAAGCTAATGCAGTGAGCGCTCAGCTACGGTCTACTCTCTTCTGCAAGAAGGAAGTCAGTACCAAGACTAAGTTATCTGTGCACCGTTCTATCTTTCGACCAACTTTGTTGTATGGAAGCGAAAGCTGGGTGGATTCAGGTTACCTTATCAACAAGGTTGAGGTTACGGATATGAAAGTAGCTAGGATGATTGCAGGTACTACTAGATGGGAACAATGGCAGGAGGGTGTTCACAATGAGGAAATCAAAGAAAAACTGGGAATGAACTCTATAGATGTAGCAGTCAGGGCGAACAGGCTTAGATGGTGGAGTCATGTTACACTCATGGGAGAAGCAAGGTTACACTAGAGACTCATGGGTTCAGCAGTAGAGGGGTAGGAGGAATTGGGGTAGACCGGGGAAAAGGTACCTGGGTACCTGGATTCGGTTAAGAATGATTTTGAAGTAATAGGTTTAACATCATAAGAGGCACCAATGTTAGCTCTGAATAGGTGAACATGGAGGAATTTTATAAGGGGGACTATGCTCCAGACTGAACGCTGAAAGGCATAATCAGTCTTAAATGATGATGATGATGAGTTAAGACTTTTCGGAGGGCGTGCGGTTATCTGTAATATACTGTCTTGAAAGAAGATGCACAGTTATTCAGTCAAATGTTGACAACTTCCTTTAAAATCCAGAAATGAGAAATAGTGCAGTTCACGAAATGGAAGAAGTAGTACCGCCTGACTGCTACGTCAATGAGTCAAATTTAGAATCGATCGCGCCATAGAATTTGTCGAGATATTAAATGGACGATCACACAGCCTCACTCGGAGGGAAAGCAGCTGGCAGACTTCAGTTCATTGATACAAAACTAGGAAAATTCAATCATTCTACAAAGGAGATTGCTTACATAACATTCGTGCTATATAACCTAGAATACTGCTCAAGTGTGTGGAGCCTTTACCAAACAGGACTAAAAGAGGGTATTGAACGTACAGAGAGAAGGACAGCACCAATAATTACTGGGTTGTTTGACCGGTGGAATAGCGTCACAGAACTGTAGAAACGATTGAACACGCCAATAACTGAAAATGGACGCAAATTCTTCCAAGGAATGCTTCAGGAACTTTCTTTAAATTTTAATGTAGGAACGTACTACAACTCCCTCGTTATCGAGTCAACAGAGATCCCCAGCACATGATAAGATTAATTGCACCGCGTGCAGGTGCATTTAAACAGTCAGTCTTGCCGTGCTCCTTAGGTCAAGGCAACGAGAATAAGCCCTAATAATTGCTATAACCGGGAGTACTCTCAGCCACGCACTTAACAGTGATCTGTAAGGTCTGGATGTATAAAGGGCGATCACGAAGGCAGTACAATCCAGAATCGTTTTGCCAGTCACTGTGAACATTGAGGCAACCATCCCACCGAGATCAGGACTACAGGGAGGCTTGAGTTGGCATAACTTCTGCGTTACGAAATTTGCGGTATGGAGACATGCATTATCATGAAGCAGCAACACCTCTTGTCGCACAGTTTCATAACGGTGGTGTCCGCCCCGGTAGCGTCAGCGTGACGGACTGTCCGCCTAAGGGGCCCGGGTTCGATTGCCGGGTAGGTCGGGGATTTTCTCCGCTCAGGGACTGGGTGTTGTGCTGTCTCCATCATCATTTCATACCCATCCGGCACGCAGGTCGCCGAATGTGGCGTTGAATGTAACAAGACCTGCACCAAGTCATCTACCCTTTTCACTGCACGACACGAAGATCTACGCGTCGCCTTGGCCCGTCAACACCGACAGTGGACTGTTGATGACTGGAAACGTGTCGCCTGGTCGGACGAGTCTCGTTTCAAATTGTATCGAGCGGATGGACGTGTACGGGTATGGAGACAACATCCCGAATGTATGGGCCGGCGTGTCAGCATGGTGAGGACTCTGTAATGGTGTGGGGCGTGTGCAGTTGGAGTGATAGGGGACCCCTGATGCGTCAAGATACGACACGTACGTATGCAACCTGTCTGATCACCTGCCTCCATTCATGTCCATTGTTCATCCCGACGCACTTCGGCAATTCCAGCACGACAGTGCGACATCTCCCACGTCCACAGTTGCTACAGAGTGCCTCCGGGAATACTCTTCCCAGTCCAAACATTTCCGCTGACCGCTCCTCAAACGTAAACATTATTGAACATATCTGGGATGGCTTGCAACGTGCTGTTCTGAGGAGATCTCCACCTCCTCATACTCTTACGGACAGCCCAGCAGGGTTCATGGTGTCATTTCCCTGCAGCACTACTTCAGACATTAGTCGAGTCGATGCCATGTGCTGTTGCGGCACTTTTGCGTGCTCCCGGGGCGCTACACTATATTTGGCAGGTGTTCCAGTTTCTTTGGCTCTTGAATGTTTATTCAGTACTTTATTAAGAAGGAATACAGACAAATGGAAAAAGGCTTTTTTCTGCTAGGGGACGAAATACACTCCTGGAAATGGAAAAAAGAACACATTGACACCGGTGTGTCAGACCCACCATACTTGCTCCGGACACTGCGAGAGGGCTGTACAAGCAATGATCACACGCACGGCACAGCGGACACACCAGGAACAGCGGTGTTGGCCGTCGAATGGCGCTAGCTGCGCAGCATTTGTGCACCGCCGCCGTCAGTGTCAGCCAGTTTGCCGTGGCATACGGAGCTCCATCGCAGTCTTTAACACTGATAGCATGCCGCGACAGCGTGGACGTGAACCGTATGTGCAGTTGACGGACTTTGAGCGAGGGCGTGTAGTGGGCATGCGGGAGGCCGGGTGGACGTACCGCCAAATTGCTCAACACGTGGGGCGTGAGGTCTCCACAGTACATCGATGTTGTCGCCAGTGGTCGGCGGAAGGTGCACGTGCCCGTCGACCTGGGACCGGACCGCAGCGACGCACGGATGCACGCCAAGACCGTAGGATCCTACGCAGTGCCGTACGGGACCGCACCGCCACTTCCCAGCAAATTAGGGACACTGTTGCTCCTGGGGTATCGGCGAGGACCATCCGCAACCGTCTCCATGAAGCTGGGCTACGGTCCCGCACACCGTTAGGCCGTCTTCCGCTCACGCCCCAACATCGTGCAGCCCGCCTCCAGTGGTGTCGCGACAGGCGTGAATGGAGGGACGAATGGAGACGTGTCGTCTTCAGCGATGAGAGTCGCTTCTGCCTTGGTGCCAATGATGGTCGTATGCGTGTTTGGCGCCGTGCAGGTGAGCGCCACAATCAGGACTGCATACGACCGAGGCACACAGGGCCAACACCCGGCATCATGGTGTGGGGAGCGATCTCCTACACTGGCCGTACACCACTGGTGATCGTCGAGGGGACACTGAATAGTGCACGGTACATCCAAACCGTCATCGAACCCATCGTTCTACCTTTCCTAGACCGGCAAGGGAACTTGCTGTTCCAACAGGACAATGCACGTCCGCATGTATCCCGTGCCACCCAACGTGCTCTAGAAGGTGTAAGTCAACTACCCTGTCCCCCATTGAGCATGTTTGGGACTGGATGAAGCGTCGTCTCACGCGGTCTGCACGTCCAGCACGAACGCTGGTCCAACTGAGGCGCCAGGTGGAAATGGCATGGCAAGCCGTTCCACAGGACTACATCCAGCATCTCTACGATCGTCTCCATGGGAGAATAGCAGCCTGCATTGCTGCGAAAGGTGGATATACACTGTACTAGTGCCGACATTGTGCATGCTCTGTTGCCTGTGTCTATGTGCCTGTGGTTCTGTCAGTGTGATCATGTGACGTATCTGACCCCAGGAATGTGTCAATAAAGTTTCCCCTTCCTGGGACAATGAATTCACGGTGATCTTATTTCAATTTCCAGGAGTGTAGTATAAGAAATTGCGAAAGGTTTAAATGAGGTTGCCAAACTTCTTTAAAAATTCTATTAAAAAGCAGGTAAAGCATTAGTGACGAACACATGTCATGAAGTAAAGGATTACTTAGATTATATAGAGTCGAGGTTTGATAAAGCACGCAACAAAGGTAAATACGCTGGTGGATAAAAATCGCAACACCAAAACATAATGAATGTAGAGGGTTGGGTTGTTTGGGGAGAGAGATCAAACAGCGAGGTCATCGGTCTCATTGGATTAGGGAAGCAAATCGGCAGTGCCGTTTCAAAGGAACCATCCCGGAATTTGCCTGGAGCGATTCAGGGAAATCACGGAAAACCTGAATCAGGATGGGCGGACGCGGGATTGAGCCGTCGGTCTCCGGAATGCGAGTCCAATGTGCTAACCACTGCGCCACCTCGCTCAGTAATGAATGTAGAGTAATGAAACCTTGGGAATACATTTGTCGACGTAACATATGTAGGCGACTAACATTGTTGAGCCGTGTCGTGTCGATAGGTCGCAGTACGTCTTCCCCATGCCACCTTTGCCCGCATCGGAGAGCGTGCCGTTCTGACGTTAGCAAGTGGCAGTGCGAGGACTGAGTCGGACTGCGGCAGGCGGCGGGGTAGGAAGAGCTCTTCACTCACGGCGTGTTGTGGTTTGAGCAAGACTTACTTGACCTCGGTATTGCGCTTAGGGTCTCGTGTCCGACCATACATTTTCATCGTGGTGCCTCCGGACGACACGACGCACCCCAAGCTATTGCTGCTGCGGAAGTCCGTGTTTGCCGCGCCTGGTTCGTACCGTCGTAGAACCGTGGTGAGGTACCTTACTTCTGTTGAGTGAATTTGGGGACTGCGTTCTTATCTACCGTCTTTGCGAGTGCGTCGCCGTCTGCTTATGCGCCTTATTCGCCTTCACGGCTATTAGAACCCTTAATAGTCAGGCTGCGTGGTATATCCAAGAGAGTGCTAATGCTGTCATGCGAAATCGAATTCCAGACGATATCTCTAGGTGCAGCTGCAATGCGTCTAGCAGGAAGACAGGCTGATCTAACGCCGTCAGTTGGCCCCCTTCTAACCTGCAGACGGTCATCATTGGCTGCAGGCACAACCGGCTTTCATCAGAAAAAACAACAGGCCTCCACCCTGCCCTCCAATTAGCTCTCTCTTGACAGCAATGAAGTCGCAAATGGTGATCGTCTGCATAGCCGGAATTCGCGCTACATGGCGTCTGATCGGTGCTGTCCTTGAAGATCTGTAGCAGTTGGTAGTGTCACTGTGGTGCCAACTTCCGCTCAAACTGCTGCTGCAGATGCAGTACGATGCGCCGCAGCTATGGGTCGAACACGATGCTCTTCCCTCCCGATAATTCGACGAGACTTTCCGAAGCCCGGTCTTCTTGCGACTGTACAGTCACATTCACTGCCAGCAGTCATCTACAGTGGCTAAATTCTCTCCAAGCCTTTTTGCAGAATCACAGAACAAATATCCACCTTCTTGTAGCCCTATTACTCAATCTCGTTCAAACTTAGCGAAGTTTTGATAATAACGGCTTCGTCGTGTTAAAGATGTTCTTGACTAACTTCAACTCACTACGTCCAGTCTCAAAGGCAACTAGTGCTCATGTCCATTATCGCGTGTGTTTAAAGCAAACCTGATTCTCATCTTCATAGTGACGCTAGTAGCGCCCCCCCTTTGTGCGACTGGTGGGAAATTTGAATAGACAGCATGTCACAAATGTAGAAACACGCCTTTCGATTCAAAACTGTGTAATAATAAAATACCTCTGTCATTCACAACACAGTTTCCAGGTATAAGGTCTTTTCTTTCTGGACTACCTAATACTCATACTCTGCAAATGATAAGAGTAACATCTTTACGTTCGCAACATCTCACTCGTTATGTGCGGATGCTGGTTCTGGTTACCAGACAACAAAATGAGAAGTTGCGGTAGATGAAATGGAATTCAGATGTCATCGTCATGTTCTTGTCCGCAGCTCGTGGTCCAGTGGTTATCGTTGCTACCACTGGATCACGGGGTCCCGGGTTCGATTCCCGGCCGGGTTGGAGATTTTCTCTGCCCGGCGAATGGGTGTTTATGTTGTCCTCATCATTTCATCATCACACTCATCATTCGTGACAGTGGCTGGATTGCCCAGTAAAAAAAATAAAATAAAATAAAAAAATAAAAAAAATTGGACTGAGCAAAGGTTGGTAATTTGTACAGGCGCTGATGACCGCGCAGTTGAGCGCCCCACAAACCAGACATCATCGTCGTATTCTTGATGACACCTGGCAGTGTGTATAGTGTGCACAGTGATTGATGTTGGTAAATACAAGAAAGGTGTTGCAATTGATTTTTACATTACGAAATAATTTTTTTCCGAGGCTGCATGAAGAAAACGACATTGTATGATAGTATACTAGGGGTAACACTAGGTTGTTAACGGAGTGCCTTGTATTCGGGAGGATGGAGTTCTGAACTACGGGGGGCTTTCAGCAAGTAGTGTAAAACATTTTTTTAGAGCCAATTTTGGGATGAAAAAATGCGGTATTTGTTGTGGGACATTGAAACGTCCCCTTTAAACAATTTTACAAGACTGTGTTTAAACTGACACACAATATTTTTAGCGCAACGCAATCTGACTTTCAAAAATCCCTACAAAAGAATGGCCCTGACTAACATTAACCTATACGTTTCACAAATCACTTACCTCACAAAAATCTTCGGTACTCAAGCTACTGCAATACAGCGAGCGCCACTACTGCCAGCTAAGTAAAAGATTCAAAGTACTGAAGGCACTAACTACTGATAGGGATGGTTAGCAAATGAAAGATATTAATAAAGAACAAACAATGTATTTACCTTAATAGTCATAATATATATAGCAGTTCATGACAAATTACAAAACTCCGCCATCTCTCTCCCCACATCCACCACTGCTGGCGGCTCACCTCCAACTGCGCAACGCTACACGCTGTTCACAGCCAGCTGCCTAACACTACAATGGCGAGTATTACAACAATGCAAAGCAGCCACAGACTGCACACAGCACAGCCAGTGATTTTCATACAGAGGTGCCGTTACCAATAAAAAAACCTAAACAGCCTACTTACAACATCGTGGGATATTCGCGTTTCAGCCCCCACAGTTTCATGAAGTTCCAGCTGGTGGCGAACTATATGCAACCTTCAAAATGGCGTCTGTAACGGAAGTGCCTTACAAAGGAGAGAGCTGTCACTGAGTTTCTTTTGGCGGAAAAGCAGAGGATCACAAAGGTTCATAGGTGGATGCTAAATGTCTACGGAGAAACGGCAGTGAACAGAAGCACGGTGCGTTATCGGGCGAGGCGTCTGCCATGACTGCAAAAAAGTCGCAGGAAGCTGTTCCATCTCCCACGTGTCGGCCGGCCTCTCACTGCTGCAACTGCCGCAATACTGGAGCGTGCGAACACTGTCTTGATGTCCTCCCTCATGCTGCAACGATCAACTCTGAAGTGTATTGTGCTAGCCTCGGCGAAACTGAAGAAACGGCACCAGCGTGTTCGTCGCCACAAGACAACGCAAAGTCACAGACAAGTGTGGCACCCGACAGACTTCACTGGACATTCCTTCCTCATCCACCCTACAGCATCCCTTCGGCCCAATGAAAGATGCACTGCGCCGGAGGCAGTACGTTGATTACGGGTAAGTCACTGATACAGCAATACCTTGGCTCCGAGGTCGACCAGTAGAATGGTGCGATGCAGGCATACAGGGCTTCCCAGTAAGGTGGGGGTGGCACTGAACGAAGATTATGGTGAAAAATAGGGTTTTGTAGAAAAACAGTAGGGAATAATACGGTGTATGGGAATCCTGAATAAAACGAGTCTGCTTACAAGAAAAAACCTGTTGCATTTTACCCCTCGTACATGCCGTCTTCATGGTTAATGTTTTCCGTGGATTACCTAAATTACTTCAGACAAATGCGGACATTGTTTGTAATTTAAGACCGTGACCAACTGCCTCTCTCATTCTTGTCACAGTGGATGTGCTGTATGCAAATGCTTATTTATGCGAAATATGCTCTTTTTTCGTTCTTAATCTCTGAAAGTATGACTGTCAAATATTGTTGTTAAAATGGCCTACACGTGAATAAAACAACTGTTACCACTGATACTAGTATTAAAACTATTCTGTATCACTTAAGATACCTGAACACTTCGGACTACGAAAAAGGAAAGCAGATTAGTTTTTCACGGCCCATCGACAAAGAGGTCATTAGAGTCACAGGACAAGCTTGCATTAGGGAAGGATGGTGAACAAAATCAGCCGTACTCTTACAAAGGAACTGTCACGACATTTGTGTTGAGCGATTTAAGGGAATCGCGGATATTCTATACCTCGATGGCGCGACGGGGATTTGAACCGTCGTTCCCCCGAATGCGAGACCAGTGTGGTAAACAATTATTCAAAAGCAGTCTTAGTAGCATTTATTATTATTATACCGGTTTCACCCCGACGTAGGGGTCATCTTCTGGGTGTTTACACTGTGAAATTATAGATATCCGTCAGAAAGACTCCATTATACAATAGCTAAAATTACGTAAATTTAAAATATGTTACCCATTGGTCGACTGCTGGTGGTGTCACTCCTGTCTACATAACGGCAGGAAAGCATGCGAGGCTAACCCTTCGTATGGGCTTGAACAGCGTGCTGAGATCACGTGAATAGACGGTAACACCCCCAGCGGCGATCGACGGCATTTAATACAGTTTATTATATGTAATTACTAGTCACCTTGGTTTAAAATAAATTTAAGTGACAGTAAATAGCATAAAACGGAACAATTCCATTTAAAAAGAGTTACAGTTATAGTGTTAATTGTAAAACAATAACAAATGTTCCGTAGTCAACTCGTAAAATTCGTAAAAGTATATTACATTATGTGGCATAATGTAAAGTAAAACAATTTGTGACACACACAGACTAGTGTCGTCTTGTATTATAATATATCTATTCGTACATTTACGTAGAAAACATTTGAGTTAATTTACTAAAACGGCTAATTTGGAAGGACTACAGATCCCTCTACTCCTTGTGGTGAGGACGCCGTTGCCATGGATTACAAAGCGTATATCAGGCGCCCTCTAATCTGTGTAGCGGGGACGCCGTCGTCATGGTAGCAGCTGGTGTGTTCATATGGAGTTATCTTTGCTCTGGTCACGGCGTCCGTTGTCGTGGTAGCGGTATGTCATGGCTCTTCATCCACAGAGAAGTTGTCATTTATTTGATGTTATGGAAATATCGACAGTCAAGGATAACCTAAAAAATAAACTAAAGATGGGATAAAAGTTTACGACACGTTTGTAGTACCCATGAGCGCCCAGAAGATGACCCCTACGTCGGGTTGAAACCGGTTGGCGGTATAATAATAATAAATGAGATTAAGAATGTTTTTGAATAATTGATTAATCATACTAATCGCTGCTTCATCTCCACAACCATGTTGTCGAAAAATCAGTGTGCTAAACACTGCTCCGCAGCGCTGGGTTCGGACTATGAGGCATTCTGTTCGCTCAGCACGAGACTCCCACAGGAGCCATAGAGCACTTACAAGGATGAGAGCAGGACTTAACACGTGCCATACGGTTCACTTGCGCAACCACTCTAAACCCCGGACGCCAGAGTACTGAGAATTGCTCGCGTGTCTGTTTCTCAGTCAGAGGGAAGGAATGCTGGCAGACATCCAGGCAGCGGCGCTCTCTGGACGATGACCTGCAGTCACGGGACGCGAAGCTCCAGCCAGCACTTCAACGCACTGAGCGCCGCCACTGGATGTATCGTCCAGACATGGAGCAGTTCGGCCGACTGAAGCTTTGGAGTTCGTACCGGTGATTCGGTGGTACAAGACCAGGTCACTGCACATATAAGAAGGTGTCTAGTGGGCTGATAGGCAGTAACTACAGTGGCATTGTACCACGTGACGCGTCTGTGAAGACTTCGAGACTCGTGTTCAATTTTTGATAGAGCTGTTGGTGTACTCAGCGACGAACCTGGATGCACGAATGGCAAAACGTCATTTTGTCGGATGAATCCAGGTTCTGTTTACAGCATCAAGATGGTCGCATCCGTATTTCGAGAATTTCAGATGTGTTCCGACCCGTGGCTCTACCCTTCATTCGATCCCTGCGAATCCCTACATTTCAGCAGGATAATGCACGACCGCATTTTGCAGGTCCTGTAGGGCCTTTCTGGATACAGAAAATGTTCGACTGCTGCCCTGGCCAGCACATTCTCCAGATCTCTCACCAAGTGAAAACGTCTGGTCAATGGTGGCCGAGCAACTGGCTCGTCACAATATGCCAGTCACTACTCTTGATGAACTGTGGTATCGTGTTGAAGCTGCGTGGGCAGCTGTACTTGTACACGCCATCCAAGCTCTGTTTGACTCAATGCCCAGGCGTATCATGGCCGTTATTACGGCCAGAGGTGGTTGTTCTGGGTACTGATTTCTCAGGATCTATGCACCCACATTGCGTGAAAATGTAATCACATGTCAGTTCTAGTATAATATATTTGTCGAATGTATACCCGTTTATCATCTGCGTTTCTTCTTGGTGTAGAAATTTTAATGGCCAGTAGTGTAGTTGCCCAGGGAGTACCGGCAGTGATCAAGGCACACGAAGATGCATTCGAAGGCGAAAAAAGTGACTGCTCACGTGGATTTTTAACAGTCAAAGGGGGCGATCTCAGTGCCGTAATTACGTACACGTCTCACTTCTTAATCGAAGCAGAATAGATTATCTCGTTATTCAATTATTAATCAGATAATGGATTCCCGAGAAATGACAGGCAGCAGAGAGAACATTACGCGTTGATCCAATACAACCTGGAGACAAGGCCAAACAACCATACCGTACACTCAAAAGCAAGAGGCGATCGTAACATACAGCGGCCAAAGCAAAAAAGTTGTGAGGCTCGTAAAAGTAGCGATTTTTGAGGTGATACCTGAATGAAGTTGGTTAAGAGAGAAAAGAAAAATAGTTATTTAATTGGAAATGAGACAAAAGCAATTGAGAACACATAACTGTGGTTAATTTGGTGCATAGCATATACAACATAACCAGCACGTTTGCGGACAAGGCTGCTCGCGTCATTGTAGAAAAGCGCTATTTTCGTGGGAACAGCCTGTTGGGAGCATTTGGAGCTTGGTAGTTGTTTATTAAAACATTCACACATTTCTAAATAATATTTCTATACAAAAACACTGAAGCATGCACAAGACACTCGTCTGTATTCACGCAAATTTCTGTTGCCAGTACAACTTCAAGAAAAAATTCCGTTACTAGAATTTTGTGTGATGAAACTTCTTTTAATAGTCTTCCACATTCAAACGATTAACAAACACAACACACACTAAGTAATTGGACTGCACAAATAGATCGATATACATAAAATTAATACACTCTTCTCTCACTACTTTAATCTCATTCTTCTGTCAAGATGATACATTAAATTTATGTTTGATTCCGTGACGGCTGTTATGTAATATTCTTTTTAAATACTCATTATGGCTGGTTACACTAATGTGGATGCTTTCCTGCAGTGCTGCTACCCCTAACGTGCTCCTTTTTTTCTGGATGGTCTTACAGCTGAAGAGAGGTAGGTGGACAGATTGGAAAAATGCGTGGCACGGTATTCGAATCGAGAGGTGGTTTTTAAAGTGGAGCAGTTATGGTTTTTCCGTCTGTGCCAGATACTTCCCTAACTTTGAAATGCCTATCAGAGTCGTGAAAAACGATACGTGAATTACAGTAATCATAATATATTCAAGCCAAGTGATCTGGCAAACAATAATATTCCACAACCTAAAACACACGTTAGTGAAGTACATTCAGAACAAAAGTACGTGTTAAACTTAGCACTGAATAATTAGTAATTGTGAAATCCTGCCTTGGAACCGAACGAAGCCATTTGTGTCTCAATACAATATTTTTAGGAAACCTCAACCCTCAGATCTTGTTTTCTGCTACTTGATTTCCATTACATTTCGGTACGCAACACTTCAGAACCACAATGTAGATGAAACTGCACAAACGTATTTTATGTTGGTTTAAACTTACACAGACCGAACTTAGTAACACCGAATATGATTTCTGTGTACTCAGGTAATAACTTCCGAACACAATGAGTATTGCCGGCCGGAGTGGCGGTGCGATTCTAGGCTAGCCCATCTGAACGACTGTACAGATTTTGCTTTACGCATGTCTCAGTTGCCAGTTTTATAGTCTATGTCTCCACTGGACTTATTCTGGCTTTTTGTAATAAATCTATTAACGTTTCCAAAGTCTTTCCAACAGGAGACATAATGGCTGTCGACATTTAATGGCCGGCCAGAGTGGCCGTGCGGTTCTAGGCGCTACAGTCTGGAACCGAGCGACCGCTTCGGTCGCAGGTTCGAGTCCTGCCTCGGGCATGGATGTGTGAGATGCCCTTATGGTTAGTTAGGTTTAAGTAGTTCTACGTTCTAGGCGACTGATGACCTGAGAAGTCGCATAGTGCTCACAGCCATTTGAACCAACAATGAGTATTTTTGTAAACACATTGTTGATACAACACAAGATAGCTGTTGACTTTCGGCACTTCTCACTGACGTCAAAACTTCGAGTTCTTGCGGTTGTACGGCCTTATCGTCCAGGTGGTATTGGTTAAGCGTGAGAGACAACTAACGTACAGACAATAGCTACACCGGTGAAGGTAAAACTCGTTTAAAAAACTTGGTGTGCTATAGTAGGGAAAGAAAAGTATCAGAAATGTGAAAAATTCCATTTCGCACTTGCCAGGTCCAATTAGTACTGCGCGTGGACTGGTAAGCTCTTATTACAGTTCCCGACGTGTGTGCTCGCCGAGTTTCGTGTGAGCGGAAGAAAGGGCGACCATTCCCGCAGTGAAAGCTCCCGGTTAGTCCAGCACAATTATTTCCGCATTCACGAAGTGGCAGGTGACATCAGTGCGGCAGGCCTTTTTTTATTACTTCTGAAGCGTGGCTCCAGCTCAGCCGAAAAACAGACCGCTCTAAATGACATTTTCTCCCATTAAGCTGGCCGCCTCAAGGGAGGCCGGCTGCGATGCCGTAAGTCGATTACCTGAAGCTAATGGCTCGGCTGTTGGCCAAGGCACTCACTCTTCCACGGGATTTGCGATGGCGACAGAGAAATCGGGAGGCGACAGAAAGCGTTCGGATTTGTCCGCTCAGTTAGGATGCTCTCGTATTTCTTTGACGGTTATTGGTTCTCCTACTGTCTTCGAAAACAGCGAATGGAGATGTCTTTCACCTCTGCTCTTCTGTCAATGTTTGCTAGGTTTTTGTTATAAAGCTGTATTTTCCATCACACCAGACATTGAGTTGTAGTTGTGGTCTTCAGTCCTGAGACTGGTTTCATGCAGCTCTCCATGCTACTCCATCCTGTGCAAGCTTCTTCATCTCCCAGTACCTACTGCAACCTACATCCTTCTGAATCTGCTTAGTGAATTCATCTCTTGATCTCCCTCTACGATTTTTACCCTCCATGCTGCCTTCCAAAGCTAAATTTGTGACCCCTTGATGCCTCAGAACATGTCCTACCATCCGCTCCCTTCTTCTAGTCAAGTTGTGCCACAAACTCCTCTTCTGCCCAATTCTATTCAATACCTCCTCATTAGTTATGTGATCTACCCTTAGTCTCAAGATAAATGGCGTACCATTGCAATATCTTAAGAATACTTCTACACGATCTATTCTACTGAACTGTTTCACCTCGCATATATGTTGGCAATACAAGACTACCATTATCTATTTTTAGGCAGACGAAAGCTTCATAAACTCTTGGTCAGTGTGTTTAGCAACGTTATTAAGCATCAAAATGCATAAATATATTTCATTTAACTGACACTTGGAGAAATATAAAACAACAGAATGTGAAGGAAGCGAAAGAAGATACATAAGTCTAAAATGAGTTTAAGAGCAAGTGCAAAGTGGCAAAGCATAGTACACGATAAATGCAAACCTGTAGAAGCATGCATGATCTGAAAAAGATAGATTCCACTTTCATGAAAATAACCTTTAAAGAAGAGAAAAGCAGCAGTACGAATACCAAGTAAGCCAGTACTAAATAAAGGCTGAAAGGCACTACGAGTGTCGTATAAACTGGCTGTACGAGGGGAATGAACATGAAAATAAATCTGTAGAAAGGGAAAAAGAAGAAGCAAATGAATACGAGATAGGAGATGTGGCACTGCGGGAAGAATTTGACTAAGCATTGGAAGACTTAAGTCAAGACAGGACACCTCTCAGAATTATTGAGGTCCTTGGGATAACGTACCACGAAAAAATTATTCCACCTGGTATGCACAAATATATGGTTCAAATGGCTCTAAGCACTATGGGACTTTACATGTGAGGTCATCAGTCCCATAGATTTAAAATTACTTAAACCTAACTAATCTAAGGACACCACACACATCCATTCCCGAAGCAGGATTCGATCCTGCGACCGTAGCAGCAGCGCGGTTCCGAACTGAAGCGCCTACAACCGCTCGGCCACAGCGGCCGGCGCAAAAATATATGATACCGGCGCAATACCCTAAACTTCAAGAAGAATGTAGTTGTTTTAATTAAATTTATTGGCCTTACAACGAGCTCACACTTACACAAAATATGCAGGCATTGATACAACACACAGAGTTACAAAGACCTTTAAGTCAGCTCACACTTACGTAAAATTTACAGACATTGATACAACGTACACAGTTACGGACAGACTGATACCGTATAAAATGTTGTAGAATGCTTTTGTGCAGTCCATTATCAGTGATATATTGATCCCAGGTACAAATACCTGTGGCAGCAATGAATCTGCACCGTACGTAAAAGAGTCTATGGCCCTCTGTTGCTCACCAATACGTCACGAAGGTTGGCAACGGATGAACAAGTTCTTGTAAAATGAATGGAGTACTTACATGAAGTCTTGGGAAGCCAAATAGAAAGCTGTCTCTACGATAAACTGCCTGTGAAGATGTATGGAAAGATCTGTGGTTAAATTTGAGTCTTGTTATTAGGGAGTTGAGGTGCGTAGGTATTGTTTACGCGTCATGGGGAACCGATGGGTTGCAGTCTACTTCCTGCCTTTGTGTCTTGTTGTTTCCTCCCATTCCACTGCCAGTTTCCTATCACGCGTCTGTGTGGTATATATCGGCAATTTTCTCAGCATTCGTGTGGTACAATCTGTCACAGCAGCATCTTCGACTAAGGGGCCAACATCTTCATTGTTAGTGATACCACATTGTGATTTCATAAAGTGGAAGAACGAAATGTCCCCCTTCATGCATCAATTCCAATCAATTCCAACATTTCTCTGGGGACAGAAGACAGATGCTGACAGGTGTGATATTACAACAAAAAAAGTTAAATATGCGTTTGTTGAAAAAAATTGGTGCGAACTATTTACAGGAGAATGGAAAAATTGGTAGAAGTCCACGTCGTGGAAGAATAGTTTGGGTTTGGGAGACATATAGGACCAGACGAGGTAATATTAACCTTCTGACATCTTAGAGCATCGAAACGGGTCAGGTTTCATTCCCATTAACAATACTAGTAACTCAATCGAGAGATAAAGAGATCTTTTGGTGTTTGTGTTAGTACGATGCGGGTGTTGATACGCAAATGAATCTTAGATGATGATTGTGTACCTTGATATTCGTTTCTAACAATATTTTCCCATGTATTGCGTGTCGGTTTGAACGTGACTGGCTAGTGCTGTTTCTGACTTCGGGTGCGACACTCGGCTGGTGTGGGTGGCTAATGGTCCCTGATCCGCAGAGCGTATGGGGTCACCGGTATACCTAATTGTTCCGGTAAAGGCGTTGCCATTGCAATCGGTAGTCCGGCCACTTCAGTCTGTCACCCTCGGCGTGGGCTGTACAGGCAGCTTTGTTGACGGACACTTTGCCACGCTGCCGAACACTGAGCATGTCTTAGGATTCTTGCCAACTACGCCTACACATTAGGCCCGGCAACGAATCTGATTTCATGGTTGACGCTGGGTCGATGAGCAGAAAGGATGTTCCTGAAAAATTTTAGTGAGCAGTTTGGTACTTAGGTAAGATCATGTGGAGGCCTAGGTACGCAGTCCTAAATTATGCCACTCCTGAATTTCACCTCTTCTTCCCTGACATGGATATTTGTGGGTTATTCACCCGAGTGGTTGATGTGAGAAGCTGCGTTCTCGTTGACTGGGCGATGTCCTAGAAATTAGCGGAGTTAGTAGGTTGCCGTCATGTTTCGGAGAGGCGGTAATTCGAGTTCTTTCACACTGGTGCGAGTTGCCTCCGTTTCCCAGGGAAATTTGTTTGAACTAAAATATTAGGTGATTGGCTCAAGTGTTGGGTAAGTTCATGATAATGATGTTTAGTTTGTGGAGCGCTCTACTGCGCGGTTATCAGGGCCCGCACAAATTCCCAACCTTTACTCAGTCCAATCTCGCCACTTTCATGAATGATGAGGAAATGACGAGGACAACACAAACACTCAGTCATCTCGAGGCAGGTGAAAATTCGTGACCCCGTCGGGAATCGAACCCCCGGACCCCCTGGTAAGTGGATGAGTTAGTAGCGTTTGTCCGCAAGTTTAGTAAACACAGCAGGTACACATAACGGAGGCTTTACTCATCAATAATGTATTCTCCTTCACTATTTCCAACAGTCTACCAGAGCTGAGGTAACTTTCAGATTCTGCGACTGTAGAGATCGAGTGGTTTTGAGGTGAAGAGCTCCTCAAGCCATGTTCGGAGCGCTTTTTTACCCGGGAAGCAATTTCCTTGAAGGTTGTTCGATAGAGACGGGAAAAGGTAAAAATCTGGGGGTGCAAGATCCCAACCTAACTCCTGTGTAGTGTTTTCTGTCAGCCTACAGGATGCGGGCGCGCATTATCGCGGAGTATCACTTCATACAGTCTTTCCGGTCATCGTTCTCGGATTGCGTCTGCAAGACGTTTCAATTGTTGACAATAAATGTCAACAGTGATGGTTACAGCCAACAGGGTAAGCAATTCGTCGTACACCACACCGTCACTGTACATTGTCTTTTGTGGATCCACGCAGATCTTTGTATGGGGAGTTGCTGCTTCGTTTGGTGAACAAACATTCCTTTGTTTTCCCTATGTCAGCATAAAGACTCCACTCCTCATCAGCAGTAGCGATACAAGATAGGAATGGTCAGTGTTTTTGACGAGCCAATTGGTAAAGAGCAAGCAGAGATGCGTATGTTGACACCCGGCTGCTTTTTGTGATTTTGGATTAGAGCATGCGGTACCAATACACCCGATTTTTGAACCTTCCTCATTGCATGAAAATGTCACACGATGGTGCAATAATCATAGTTCATCGCCTCTGCCAGTTCTCCAATACACTGACGACGATCATTGTGGATTAATACATTTAAACGCTCTCCATCAAACTCCGAAAGTCTTCCTGAACGTGGAGACACTTGGAAACTTCCTGCCCTGCTCTGTCCAGTGGCATTATTCCCATACACGGCGCGTACGTTTCTGGCTGCCTCAGCTGCTGTCACCCCTCTGCAGAACTCAAACAGAAGAGTGTGTCGGAAATGTTCAGATTTCCCCACTTGGCACTCAATTTCATGGCGTTCACAGTTCCAATCGCTACCACCAAATGGCAAAATGACGATATGTAAACTCAAGTAGCAACAGTGAACGACAAATAAGAAATGACAATCGATAAATAAATCCATAGCAACTGGAATACCAACACGCAAAACAAACAACGCTACGAACTTATGCACTAACCTAATAATAACAAACTTCTTAGAAGAGATGGCGAATGTCTGCTACGTGGTCTGTCATTGGTTGATGCTCTAACATTCTGTCTGACTGGACGAACAGTAATATTCGGCGGTCTTCCCGTCGTTTTAACTGTAGTCTTGGCTGGGACACAAAGGTGAACAGCGTTCTCGGTCTTGACGTCAGGCCGCGGAGACACTTGGTCGGGATCTGCGGCGCGAACTTCGTCGTCTGTGCAGGCCGTGGCAGATTTTTCAGTACAGTGCAGTTGCTGAGGTCGCAGCTTGCCTTTTCGTCTCTTAAAGTTGCTCAGTTATGGCAGCGAAACGAGGTGACAAGTTAGTGGTGAGACAGGAGCAGGCGCATTTACAGTTCAAGGCATGGCGGATTTCGCTTTGAATCAAATTTTGGCAGTCGATGGTGTAACCGTGACTCAGTTATTTGGATTTCCCCGTGCATTTTATGCATTTTCCTACCACCACCTGAACGACGCAATCATCATGTCCAAAGGGAAACTGTGTACTCATTACATGTGAGTGACCTCGTGAGTGAGAATTACCATATTATGTTCTTCCCTTGCCCATGGATTTCATGTTACGATTTCTACTCAATTTCAGTGTGTCAGTAAATTAAATATTGCGTTGTTTCTTACGTGTTGTTCATCCTGAGGAATATTCTGTAATAAATGGTGTCATGGTCTCAGTTACCTCTCACGGGGGCGATCTGCATATCGAACGATTCAGATGGAAAGCAGTGTATATGTTCAGCAGTATGGCAGTGACGTCTTGCAATACTTTACTTTTACTTACTTTACTTTACACGTGGCTAAGGCCTTATCGACCATACACCTGCTCTACGAGCCTCTTCCAATTATTACTATCCAGGGAAATTGTTGTCCAATCAGAGTTGATGCCCATCCTAGCTGCATCTTCCCGGATATTCTCCATCCACCTAATTCGAGGTCTTCCTCTTCTTCTCTTTCCTTCTAATTTCTTAGTGGATGCTATTTTGGGTAGTCTGTTCTCCGGCATCCTTGCTACATGACCAGCCCAGTTCAGTCTTCTTTTCTTTAACATATCCACAATGGTACTATGTTTGTACAGCTCCCGTAGTTCTTCATTTTTCCTTATCCTCCACTCCATGATATTTTCATCGAAGATTGGTCCAAATATTTTTCTTAGTATTTTTCTTTCAAATATCAACAGTTTTTCTTCATCTTTTTTCCTGAATGTAATAGCTTCACATCCATATAATGCTACTGGTACAATAGTTGACTGATAAAAACGGATTTTGAATTCAGTACTAAGTGATCTCATCCTTAAAATTTTGATACAGCTGTAAAAAGTTCTATTAGCTGCTGCTAGACGGGCGTCTATTTCTATTTCTGCTCTATTGTCTCTGCTAAAAAGACTCCCTAAGTACTTGAAGTGGTCAACTGCCTTGAAAGTGAGACCATTTACGGTCAGTGGTGTATTCTTTTGGAGTTTTTTACTTATGACTAGATATTCTGTCTTTTCTTCATTCACATGAAGTCCAGCTTTCTCAGCTATTTTGTAATAATTTTGCATCATCCTGATTAATTCAGCTTTTGAAGTGCTTATTAAGGCTACATCATCTGCATAAGCAAGTCTAGTAATGTTCTGTCCCTGCAGTTGGATCCCTTGTGGATTAGTTTTGGTGAATTCTCTATCAATCTTCTCTAAGATAATATTAAATAGAATAGGTGAGATGGCATCCCCTTGTCTCAGTCCAGTGTACACCTTAAAATTTTCAGTCTCTCCTGCAGGTGTCTTAACTTTGCATATGGTTTCTTCCAAACACATTTTAACTAATTTGATTAATTTTAATGGTATTTCAAATTCTTTCATGGTGTTTAAGAGTGTCTTGCAATACAGACTCATGAAATGTGAACCTACCTTTACAGCATTTCTAGACTAACAGAAAGCTTTTAACAGTGCTAACTGGGACGTACTCTTTGAAATTATGAAGGAATGAGAAATAAAATACAGGGAACGAACAATTATCTACGAATTGTAAAGAAACTGGAGTGTAGTTATAAGAGTCGAAGACCGTGGCACGGAAGAGTTAGTTCTAAAGGGAGTTAGTCTTGGTTTTGCAATATTCTGCCGATCCCTCAAGGAACAGACATATATAAAAGCACCGTTTATTTTATGGTTCCTTGTGATCCTGTTTTTTTCTTTCTGGACTATCCTCACACAACTTAAGATGAACAGAGAGTCCATACAATATCAGCTAAAATTTATAGCTGCAGCGGGCAACAGTACTTCTAGAGTAAACGGCTGACGTGTATTTCATAGATTTTAGTTTGCTGACAATTACCCGTGAAGTCCTATCTACAGGGTGATCAAAAAGTCAGTATAAATTTGAAAACTTAATAAACCACGGAGTAATGTAGATGTTGTTGTTGTTGTGGTCTTCAGTCCTGAGACTGGTTTGATGCAGCTCTCCATGCTACTCTATCCTGTGCAAGCTTCTTCATCTCCCAGTACCTACTGCAACCTACATCCTTCTGAATCTGCTTAGTGTATTCATCTCTTGGTCTCCCCCTACGATTTTTACCCTCCACGATGCCCTCCAATACTAAATTGGTGATCCCTTGATGCCTCAAAACATGTCCTACCAACCGATACCTTCTTCTGGTCAAGTTGTGCCACAAACTCCTCTTCTCCCCAATCCTATTCAGTACCTCCTCATTAGTTATGTGACCTACCCATCTAATCTTCAGCATTCTTCTGTAGCACCACATTTCGAAAGCTTCTATTCTCTTCTTGTCCAAACTATTTACCGTCCATGTTTCACTTCCATACATGGCTACACTCCATACAAATACTTTCAGAAATGACTTCCTGACACTTAAATCTATACTCGATGTTAACAAATTTCTCTTCTTCAGAAACGCTTTCCTTGCCATTGCCAGTCTACATTTTATATCCTCTCTACTTCGACCATCATCGGTTATTTTGCTCCCCAAATAGCAAAACTCCTTTACTACTTTAAGTGTCTCATTTCCTAATCTAATACCCTCAACATCACCCGACTTAATTCGACTACATTCCATTATCCTCGTTTTGCTTTTGTTGATGTTCATCTTATATCCTCCCTTCAAGACACCATCCATTCCGTTCAACTGCTCTTCCAAGTCCTTTGCTGTCTCTGACAGAATTACAATGTCATCGGCGAACCTCAAAGTTTTTATTTCATCTCCATGGATTTTAATACCTACTCCGAATTTGTCTTTTGTTTCCTTTACTGCTTGCTCAATATACAGATTGAATAACATCGGGGAGAGGCTACAAACCTGTCTTACTCCCTTCCCAACCGCTGCTTCCCTTTCATGTCCCTCGACTCTTATAATTGCCATCTGGTTTCTGTACAAATTGTAAATAGCCTTTCGCTCCCTGTATTTTACCCCTGCCACGTTTAGAATTTGAAAGAGAGTATTCCAGTCAACATTGTCAAAAGCTTTCTCTAAGTCTACAAATGCTAGAAACGTAGGTTTGCCTTTCCTTAATCTTTCTTCTAAGATAAGTCGTAAGGTCAGTATTGCCTCACGTGTTCCAGTATTTCTACGGAATCCAAACTGATCTTCCCCGAGGCCGGCTTCTACTAGTTTTTCCATTCGTCTGTAAAGAATTCGTGTTAGTATTTTGCAGCTGTGGCTTATTAAACTGATTGTCGGGTAATTTTCACATCTGTCAACACCTGCTTTCTTTGGGATTGGAATTATTATATTCTTCTTGAAGTCTGAGGGTATTTAGATAGTCTCATACATCTTGCTCACCAGATGGTAGAGTTTTGTCAGGACTGCCTATCCCAAGGCCGTCAGTAGTTCCAATGGAATGTTGTCTACTCCGGGGACCTTGTTTCGACTCAGGTCTTTCAGTGCTCTGTCAAACTCTTCACGCAGTATCGTATCTCCCATTTCATCTTCATCTACATCCTCTTCCATTTCCATAATATTGTCCTCAAGTACATCGCCCTTGTATAGACCCTCTATATACTTCTTCCACCTTTCTGCTTTCCCTTCTTTGCTTAGAACTGGGTTTCCATCTGAGCTCTTGATATTCATACAAGTGGTTCTCTTATCTCCAAAGGTCTCTTTAATTTTCCTGTAGGCCGTATCTATCTTACCCCTAGTGAGAAAAGCCTCGACATCCTTACATTTGACCTCTAGCCATCCCTGCTTAGCCATTTTGCACTTCCTGTCGATCTCATTTTTGAGACGTTTGTATTCCTTTTTGCCTGCTTCATTTACTGCATTTTTATATTTTCTCCTTTCATCAATTAAATTCAATATTTCTTCTGTTACCCAAGGATTTCTACTAGCCCTCGTCTTTTTACCTATTTGATCCTCTGCTGCCTTCACTACTTCATCCCTCAAAGCTACCCATTCCTCTTCTACTGTATTTCTTTCCCCCATTCCTGTCAATTGTTCCCTTATGCTCTCCCTGAAACTCTGTACAACCTCTGGTTCTTTCAGTTTATCCAGGTCCCATCTCCTTAAATTCCCACCTTTTTTGAGTTTCTTCAGTTTTAATCTACAGGTCATAACCAATAGATTGTGGTCAGAATCCACATCTGCCCCTGGAAATGTCTTACAATTTAAAACCTGGTTCCTAAATCTCTGTCTTACCATTATATAATCTATCTGATACCTTTTAGTATCTCCAGGGTTCTTCCATGTATACAACCTTCTATCATGATTCTTAAACCAAGTGTTACCTATGATTAAGTTGTGCTATGTGCAAAATTCTACCAGACGGCTTCCTCTTTCATTTCTTAGCCCCAATCCATATTCACCTACTACGTTTCCTTCTCTCCCTTTTCCTACACTCGAATTCCAGTCACCCATGACTATTAAATTTTCGTCTCCTTTCACTATCTGAATAATTTCTTTTATCTCGTCATACATTTCATCTATTTCTTCATCATCTGCAGAGCTAGTTGGCATATAAACTTGTACTACTGTAGTAGGCATGGGCTTTGTGTCTATCTTGGCCACAATAATGCGTTCACTATGCTGTTTGTAGTAGCTAACCCGCACTCCTATTTTTTTTATTCATTATTAAACCTACTCCTGCATTACCCCTATTTGACTTTGTGTTGATAACCCTGTAGTCACCTGACCAGAAGTCTTGTTCCTCCTGCCACCGAACTTCACTAATTCCCACTATATCTAACTTTAACCTATCCTTTTCCCTTTTTAAATTTTCTAACCTACCTGCCCGATTAAGGGATCTGACATTCCACGCTCCGATCCGTAGAATGCCAGTTTTCTTTCTCCTGATAACGACATCCTCTTGAGTAGTCCCCGCCCGGAGATGAATGGGGGACTATTTTACCTCCGGAATATTTTAGCCAAGAGGACGCCATCATCATTTAATCATACAGTAAAGCTGCATGCCCTCGGGAAAAATTACGGCCGTAGTTTCCCCTTGCTTTCAGCCGTTCGCAGTACCAGCACAGCAAGGCCGTTTTGGTTAATGTTACAAGGCCAGATCAGTCAATCATCCAGACTGTTGCCCTTGCAACTACTGAAAAGGCTGCTGCCCCTGTTCAGGAACCACACGTTTGTCTGGCCTCTCGACAGATACCCCTCCGTTGTGGTTGTACCTACGGTACGGCTATCTGTATCGCTGAGGCACGCAAGCCTCCCCACCAACGGCAAGGTCCATGGTTCATGGGGGGGAGTAATGTAGATAGAGAGGTAAAAAGGGACACACATGCTTGGAATGACATGGGGTTTTATTAGAACAAAAAAAAAAGTTCACAAAATCTCCGACAGATGGCGCTGGACAGCAAAACTGCTACCGTGACGGGTGAGAGGTACGCCGATATGTTACAGAATCGCATCATCCCCAGCCTGGCTGATAAACACCTGCTGGCACGTACGATGTTTATGCAGGATGGCACTCCACCCCATATTGCTAGACGCGTGAAAGATCTCTTGCGCGCGTCGTTTGGTGATGATCGTGTGCTCAGCCGCCACTTTCGTCATGCTTGGCCTCCCAGGTCCCCAGACCTCAGTCCGTGCGATTATTGGCTTTGGGGTTACCTGAAGTCGCAAGTGTATCGTGATCGGCCGACATCTCTAGGGACGCTGAAAGACAACATCCGACGCCAATGCCTCACCATAACTCCGGACATGCTTTACAGTACTGTTCACAACATTCTTTCTCGACTACAGCTATTGTTGACGAATGATGGTGGACATATTGAGCATTTCCTGCAAAGAACATCATCTTTGCCTTATCTTACTTTGTTATGCTAATTATTGCTATTCTGATCAGATGAAGTGCCATCTGTTGGACATTTTTTGAACGTTTGTATTTTTTCGGTTGTAATAAAACCCCATGTCATTCCAAGCATATGTGTCAATTTGTACCTCTCTATCTACATTATTCTGT
Organism: Schistocerca nitens; assembly: GCF_023898315.1. Classification (NCBI taxonomy): domain Eukaryota; kingdom Metazoa; phylum Arthropoda; class Insecta; order Orthoptera; family Acrididae; genus Schistocerca; species Schistocerca nitens. Next base: position 983,570,957 of record NC_064617.1, on the reverse strand, counting down.
GATTTATTCAGTTTTCAAATTTATACCGACCTTTTGATCACCCGGTATATACAGCATGCGGACCGATTTGTCGTCAGTCTAAAAAAAAAAAAAATGTCTCTGAGCACTATGGGACTTAACATCAGAGGTCATCAGAGCCCTAGAACGTAGAACCACTTAAACCTAACTAACCTAAGGACATCACACACATCCATGACCGAGGCAGGATTCGAACCTGCGACCGTAGCGGTCGCACGGTTCCAGACTGATGCGCCTAGAACCGCTCGGCCACACCAACCGGCTGTCAGTGTGATTTAGTGCCTTCTGAGGAGAATGCAGAAGTGCTGTTCTCCTCCGTTTCTTCTTTCTTACTATCTTATCAATTAGGGTAGCAATACATGCGTTACTCCATGCTATTTCTCTTAATTCATTTTCAAAATTTGATTTTGTTTGTGTTATAGATAACAGACAGTGCGCCACAGAATGGAAGGCTGCATTTTTGTTTGTTATAGTATGCAGGCAATCGGCAGCTATCACCGTGTCTGTGGAAGTTACTTTGCTGTATGTCCTAAATAAATGTCGTCATTAACTAATGTCAAGTCTAAGAAACTGCGAAAGTCTCCTCCCAACTTCATTGTCAACTTAATTTTACTGTGGGGTGAATTTAAGCATTGGAAAAATTTGTTTAATTTTCTTGTGGTATCTGTCCACAAGCCCAGCGCATACCTAGTCCAGCACTGTATTTTAGAACTTGAATGATTTATCGGTAAATACTTATTCAAAATCGTCCATAAACATTTCGGCCAATATGGGGCTCAGAGGGGACCCTGTTGCTAGCCCATCTGACTGACTGTACAGATTCTGCTGAAATAGGAAATAATCTTGCTTTAAGCATGTCGTAGTTGCCAGTTTTATAGTCTCTGTCTCCACCGGACTTATTCTGGCTTTTTGTAACTAATCTATTAAAGTTTCCAAAGCCTTTCCAACAGGAGACAAAATGGCTGCTGTCATCAAATGAGAACTAGGTGGAATTGGTACGTCTTTTAGTTCTAACTCCAACGCAAGCGAATTACATATTCTAAATTTTTGTTGAAATTTAGTTTATGTTCTAATTCATGCATCCAACGCTTTGGGTAAATTATCGCAAGCTGCTGAAGCTTAATACACAACAGGTCTAATTGGAATACCTTCTCTGTGTAGCTTACGTAACTCATACAGTCTTTGTGCTGTAGCAGTCACGTTTGTGAGGTACCTGGAGTCAGTCCCAGTAAATATGCGTTGACAGGTTTTCGTAAGGTTAACAAGGTTCTAGATTTGTAACTTATTCGTCACCTTATTAAATCTGCACATTGAGCAAGCAGTCAATGGAAGTTCGTAGCTTCTGACTTGAAAGACTTTTGATGAAATTTTGTAAGCTTCTTTTCGTGAGATGTTATTCGAGTGGATGCGCAGTTTCTACATTTTTGTTACACTCTTTCGTCAGTAAAAATATCCTGTAACAATTCGCGACGCCCTTCTCAGTATACGCTCCCCATTCGCTGTTAGTGTGGCCTGATAAACGTCCAACACACATGAGTAGTACTCAAGTATGGAACTTACGAGTGTTTTGTATAAAATCTCATTTGTTGAACACCTCCAGTTTGCCAGTATGCTACCAAGGAATGATAGCCTGTCACTTCCAGTAATTGAACCTACGAAATGCTTCAAATGGCTTTGAGCACTATTGGACATAACTTCTGAGGTCATCAGTCCCCTAGAAGTACTTAAACCTAGCTAACCTTAGGACATCACACACATCCATGCCCGAGACAGTATTCGAACCAGCGACCGTAGCGGTCGCGCGGTTCCAGACTGTAGCGCCTGGAACCGCTTGGTCACCCCGGCCGGCTGAACCTACGAGGTCATTCCACTTCACATCAGTGTTATTGGTACTCCCAGATATTTGTGTGTCATGACTGAATCTAGTTGAGCCTGTAGTCAAAAGATACCATGGTTTTATGCTTCGGAAAATACAGAAGTCGGCACTTCTCTGCATAAACAGACAGCAGAGGCCTGGTATTTTGGCGGGATCTAAATGGATATTACTAAAATTTTAGTCGGAAATGACGACCTAAAAGCCTAAGATTCCAACTAATACGACCTGCTAAGTCACTGACGCATAAGGTGAACAGCACCAGACCTACGATACTACTCTAGAACTTACCAGGTATTGCTTCAGTTTGTAGATAACTTCAGCGATAATAATGTGCTGCGGACTACCTCCTGAATGCTTAAACAATGGATTTTTGGAAGTCTGGAAGCACCACATCAACCTGTTTCTCTCCATAAATTGCAATGAAGGCATCTTGTGAGGAGAAGAGCAGTTCAGTTTCACATCAGCAGCAGCACATTCCAAAACGAAAATAATTTTTATGGTTCCATATGTTCCTAAGTACCTACAGGGAGTGGATATCTTTGTATTTTACGTGCAGTTCAAATGGTTCAAATGGCTCTGAGCACTATGGGACTTAACATCTATGGTCATCAGTCCCCTAGAACTTAGAACTACGTAAACCTAACTAACCTAAGGACATCACACAACACCCAGCCATCACGAGGCAGAGGAAATCCCTGACCCCGCCGGGAATCGAACCCGGGAACCCGGGCGTGGGAAGCGAGAACGCTACCGCACGAGCACGAGATGCGGGATTTACGTGCAGTTACTAATTATTTCCACCACTATACATTCCTGGAAAGAGAAACTATATGTCGAAACTGGAGAATAAGAAACGGTCATTCTGTTGCATGGGACGGGGTAGTTGCGATTAGGCAATTAATAGCAAATAATTTTTGACTTGCTGCACGTCAAGCTCAGCTATCTTCATACTTTTAAGACAATCGCCCGCAATTAAGTGCGGAACGTGATCCTGCGGCTATCGTTACGGTGTGCGTTCTTTCCCTGCAACGACATATGACTGGAACGTGACTCCCTCGTGTCCGATCAACTTTCCCGTTATGGAGCTTGTTTTCAAGGAACACGCCCTACGGTGGCAGTAACTGCTGTCCACGTACGTGAACGGCTAGGAATGGATCATTTACGGACAGTCATATGCTCAACATGTAAGAACAGAAAGTCTTTGGCACTGCCTGGTCCGCACTAAATAGCAGTAAGATGACACACTCGTCGGCACATTCTGGATGCTGTGTGTTACGTCGTGTTGAGATTCAAAGGCGTGCTAAACAATGGTCGAAATAATTATAAGGAACCTGGTGAATACCCTGTATCGCCTGGGTACGTAAATACTGAAATCTTCTACTACTCCATTTCCTACTTCCCCTTCTCTCTGTCCATTCCACCATCAATTCCCTTTGTAGATGCCCTCAATCCCCAATCTCTGTCCCTCTCTTTGTCAATCTCCTCCTTTCCCTCTCTCCATCCATCACTTTCTCCCTACACTCTCCGCCCATCCCCTCCTCTCCCCTCTCCAATTCCTTCCCTTTTTGTGCCTATCTCCACCTCTCCCCTCTCTCTGTCAATCTCCTCTTTCCTATATCTGTCCATCCCCTGCTCTCCCCTTTCTCTGTCCATTTCTCCCTCTCCTAACCGTTCATCTCGTCCTCCTCCTCCTCCTCGTATCTGTGCTTTTCTCCCCCTTCCCCCTCGCTGTCTGTCCATCTCCTCGTCCTCTCTTCTCCCTCCATGTTGTCACACCCTAGTAAGAGGCTGGTGGCTCTTACCTCTACTGTATTTCTTTCCTATTTTTAATAAATATGTGTATCAAATTTGATTGAAATCGTTCCAGCGTCTTAGGATGAGTTTTCTACCCGTGGCTTTGCTCGTACACGCACATGTCAAACGTATGTCACACATATTTAACACATCTTATGCGTATTTGTACACATAATTCACCCGTACGTCTAGCGAATTTCACCCTGCAGTTTCATCATCACGCAACTCAATGTTTATGAAGCCAAATATCCTGAACTATGTGTCGTACAATGATATATTTTTGTAGGTACATCCAGTGGTACATTTACCTACTGGCTGCCAAAAGCGTTTCGAATAAAACTAGTAGCAACCACTGAATAAACTTAACGTTCTGCATCATGCAGTAGTTTTTCACGCTTTCAGTGTTTATGATGTCATATCTCCTGAGCTAAGGGTCGTACAATGATGTAATTGTTCTGGTGCATTCAATGATGTATGTGAATGCTGTCTACAGAATTTGTTACTCATACATTTAGTAGTAAAGAAGTAAAAAATTAAAACGTCTAGCTTCGCGTGACGGTTTTACTGCATGAACAGTGAAAATGTAGTAAGCAATAAACTTTTTCCCTTTCCTCATTTTTTGGAGGTCGTCAGCAAGAAAAAAGTTTTGTAAATGATTGAAATTATGTTTAATGTTTGTTGCAAGTCCCTCATTCTCAGTTACTGGATGACTAACGTTGTTAGTGTTCTCCCATCGTGGGCTACGCTGCTTTTGCACCCTCACACCCAACCCTTTGGCAGGTGTGTGGTTCTTATCCACAAAGTGATCATTTCCAGATAGTAAATGATGTGTGTGCCAAGTTTAGTTGAAATCGATCCAGCAGTTTAGGAGCAAATATGGAACACACGGAGATAAATACATATGTATTTTCATTTTTATGATTTTTATGGCTTTATCATATTTCGCCTATATCCCTCCTTTCATTGCTATAGCATGAGCTTTCTGTTAAGTACTGATCGCAATGTCCGTTTTTGGAGTTGATGATCATGCCGCATTGTTTCGGGTGCAAGGAACTTACGACATTACGGAATCTGCCAACAATCAGACTGAGAGTTCATATTCCCAAATTTGTGACACTCATAATAGGCAGTACGTTAAAATAAGAAGGTAGTGGAAGTTTGGATGGCTAGATGTAAGTTACTAACAATGTTGAAGCTAACGTGACATAATTCTCTCGAGGGCATACTAATGGATGGTCCCACTAGAGTGTATGACCCCATATAAAGTTTACCACATAACAGCACAGTAGCAACATATACACTATGATACCGAAATCCTTGGACAAAATTTCTCAGGTTATTCAGGGACTTTTCTGAGTATTTTGGTAAAAAGACCCCTGATCTCCGGTGGCTCTTTACAGACTTATAATATAATTATGTATTATTCGGTTTATTATTGGCGTTGTCTTTGTCTCTGGGGAAATAGCTTCAGAAAGATTGAAACACCTGTAATATTCAATCGTCAAAAAATGCAACACAAAACACGCAGTGATGCAACAACTCTCTGAGAGATACAAAATTAGTGTGATGCAGTTGCCGTCGCTACGGGAAAAATTCAGGGTTACACTGTGTCGCTCTTTCACTGCTTTCAGTGAAGACGTGCAAGGGATGTGTTTCGGCCAAGTCTTCATAAGTAAACACATCCATAGTACTTCTGCGTGTGACAGTTCACGCACAACTAAGACTGCCGGACAACAAAACCCTAGACAGAATCTAGCAGCACCCAAAGCAAGCTTAAGACCGAAGAGTAATGTGATCATTTCTGCTGTCAACAGCAAGTACCTTGAGTCTATGAAACAAGTTTGTTTCCAAATAAGACACACAGTTCATACTGTCGACATTTGCATTGTTGTTTAGATATTTTCAGTGGAACACAGATATACTATCTGAGCAAAAGTATCCGGACACCTGTCAGTGGAGTGTGTCCGCCCTTTGACTTTATGACGGTTTGAAGTGTGGTTGGGACACTTCCAATGAGGTGTCTGAACGTCTGCGGAGGAATGGCAGTCTTTTCTTCCCCAAGGGCCGAAACCAGGAAAGGGGTTGGGTTGTTGGGTTGTTTGGGGGAAGAGACCAAACAGCGAGGTCATCGGTCTCATCGGATTAGGGAAGGAGGGGGAAGGAAGTCGGCCGCGCCCTTTCAAAGTAACCATCCCGGCATTTGCCTGGAGCGATTTAGGGAAATCACGGAAAACCTAAATCAGGAAGGCCGGACGCGGGATTGAACCGTCGTCCTCCCGAATGCGAGTCCATTGTGCTAACCACTGCACCACCTCGCTCGGTACCAGGAAAGGTTGTGATATTGAGCGTTGGGTTGTAAAGCGAAGCCGACGTTATAACTCGTCCTAAAGGCGATGCGTTGGGTTCAGGTCTGGGCAGACATGTCCATTTTAGGAATGTTGTTCTCCAAAAACCATTCCCTCACAGATGGTGTTTTATGGCAGGGTACCTGGTCGGGCTGATACAAATAATCATCGTCTCTGAACTGTTCCTCTACTGCACGCAGCACACTACAGTGTAAAACGTATCCTTCATCATTCAGCGTTTTCTTAAGCGCTATAAGGGAAACATAGCCTTACCGCTGAAAATACCACACACCGTAATACCACCTCCTCTGTGCTCCACAATTGGCACTACATGCAGTGGGAGGTGAACTTCTCCAGGGAACTGCAAAACCCAAACCCTTCCAACGAATCGCCAAATATGCAGCGGAATTCTGCACTCGACGTCACTCGTTTCCCGTCGTACACCATCCAGTTAAACAGCTGGTTGACCTCTTCATTCCAGCCTGGAATGTATTCTTTTCGGCATCCTCTGGGTATGCCCTTTTTCGCAGTAGATATCACTATCTTTAAAAACTTTGAGTATGATTTTGGAAGTGCACGGACTTGTGTTATTGACTCGTCCAACAATTTAGAAAATTTATCACAATCTGCTTTTTGAAAGTTCCAGCGGGATACAGGAGCGGATCGCACTGGGGAAATATGTATCCTGTAGGAGATGAGAATGGGGCGATGTTGGCTTCTGGGAAAGTCAAGCAGGACCTTTCTGATGATAGTTCCGCCACTGCTCTCCGAAGGGTCCATAGCTGAAGGGCAGAGTTCAGGTGTGCTCTCTGTACCCCATCTTCCAGACCTGAATGTACCTTTTCCCTTTGCATCATAATGGAGCTTTAAGTTGTTTGCTTCCATCCGTTCTGCCAGACTTGTACCATTTTCATCCTCTTCGGCATAGCCCCACTCATAACTATGGCTGTTAAAATCGCCTACATATATTGCAGGATGTTCTAGCACAGGGAGTTGTTTGCGGCAAGTGCTATTCGGTGGTTTGTAGATATTTGCTATTTTTATATTTCCGATCCGAATCACGGCTACCATCACGCTTTCTTTGTCTGATTTCTCCTCGAGAATAACTGAGACGTCCTTTAAGTTGTTGCGGACAAAGCTGGCACCTCCATATTTAGGGTGGTTAATTCGGGACACTAATTTATAGCCTGGGATGCGCCCTCGCTTCCACAGAGCGTTGTCATCTGCAGTATCAGTCTCTTCCAGCGCTAAGATGTCCGCCCTATTCTCTCTCAAAATTTTAGATAGTATTTCGTCCTTATTGCAGAACAGTCCCTCAACATTCAGTTGACATATTCTGAACACGTTTCCAGGTTGGCTCCGAACAGTGCCGTTTGTATAGGGTTTCATATTGTTGTTAATTTAGTAATCGCTGTTGGAATTACCTTTAAATCGCCTTCTGCGAGAGTTAGCCTAGTTGGAAAGGACCAATTACACTACTGGCCACGAGGAAAGTTTCCAACCGATTTCCCATACACAAAAAAATGGCTCTGAGCACTATGGGACTTAACATCTATGGTCATCAGTCCCCTAGAACTTAGAACTACTTAAACCTAACTAACCTAAGGACAGCACACAACACCCAGCCATCACGAGGCAGAGAAAATCCCTGACCCCGCCGGGAATCGAACCCGGGAACCCAGGCGTGGGAAGCGAGAACGCTACCGCACGACCACGAGCTGCGGGCTCCCGTACACAAAAAGCAGTTGACCGGCGTTGCCTGGCGAAATGTAGTTGTGATGCCTCGTGTAAGGAGGAGAAATGCCTACCATCACGTTTCCGACTTTGATAAAGGTCGTATTGTAGCCTAGCGCGATTGCGGTTTATCGTATCGCGACATTGCTGCTCGCGCGGTCGAGATCGAGTGACTGTTAGCAGAATATGGAATCGGTGGTTTCAGGAGGGTAATACGGAACGCCGTGCTGGATCCCAATGGCCTCGTATTACTAGCAGTCGAGATGACAGGCATCTTATCCGCATGGCTGTAACGGATCGTGCAGCCACGTCTCGATCCATGAGTTAACAGATGGGGACGTTTGCAACACAACAACCATCTGCACGAACAGTTCGACGAAGTTTGCAGCAGCATGGACTATCAGCTCGGAGACCCTTGACGCTGCGTCACAGACAGGAGCGCCTGCGATGCTGTACTCAATAATGAACCTGGGTGCACGAAGGGCAAAGCGTCATTTTTTCGGATGAATCCAGGTTCTGTTTACAGCATCATGGTGGTCGCATCCGTGTTTGGAGATATAGCGGTGAACGCACATTGTAAGCCTGTATTCGTCATCGCCATACTGGCGTATCACCCGGCGTGATGGTATGGGGTGCCATTGGTTACACGTCTCGGTCACCTCTTGTTCGCATTGACATCACTTTGAACAGTGTACGTTACATTTCAGATGTGTTACGACCCGTGACTCTACCCTTCATTCTATCCCGGCAAAACCCTGCATTTCATGAGGATAATGCACGACCGCATGTTGCAGGTCCTGTATGAGCCTTTCTGGATTAAGAAAATGTTCGACTGCTGCCCTGGATCTTTCACCAGCTGAAAACGTCTGGTGAATGGCTGCCGAGCAACTGGCTCGTCACAATACGCCAGTCACTACTCTTGATGAACTTTGGTATCGTGTTGAAGCTGCACGGGCAGCTGTACCTGTACACGCCATCCAAGCTCTGAGTCAATGCCCAGGCGTATCAAGGTCGTTATTACGGTCAGAGGTGGTTGTTCTGGGTACTGATTTCTCAGGATCTATGCACCCAAATTGCGTGAAAATGTAATCACTTGTCAGTTCTAGTACAACATATTTGTCGAATGAATACCCGTTTATCATCCGCATTTCTTCTTGGTGTAGCAATTTTAATGGCCAGTACTGTAGTTGCCCAGGGAGCACCGCCAGTGATCAAGGCACATGAAGATGCATTCGATGGCGAAAAAAGTGACCACGTGGAGGTCTCTCACTTGCTCGACTCTGAAGTCTCCGACGTGGCGTCACCTAAAAAGACGTGCACCAGGTGACCGGTCTTCCTGACAGGAAGCCCTAGCCACACAACGTTTCATGTCACACCAGTCTGGAAGGACATGTGATAGAAAACCACAAACTGCTCCTCGTGGCGCTGTCCGCAAACCATCACACTGGGCTCAACGGATGTGTGGTGGGAGGCCAGAAACTGCTCCTCATGGCGCTATCCCTGTGCATCCAGACACGAACCCAGTGTTTGTCGCCTCCGAGGCAGAAGCGGGACTCACCTCTAAAGATGACCAGTCTGCCAGTCTGTAGGACATCATGTACGTAGTCGCCGACGCCAGGCGAGTCGGGCGCGACTGTGCATGGGTGTGAGTGTCTGTTGTCGTAACGGTTGGTGAGCGGTGAGCCCTGCGTCGAGCAACCAGTTGCCATTGCTACTAGCCCCTACGGGATGTTGCAGAGAGGTTAGGACACTCGCTAAATGGCCTCTGTCGTTGCCATTGGATCTGTTCACTCACGACAGACTTTCCATCGTTCTTTCATCCCTGTGGTGCATGTAAAAAAAGAGATGGGGCCCCTCCACGCCCGCACCAACGTGGTGACCAAACCAAAAGTTCTACTGTCACCTCCGTAAACATGTTAGTTATCTAGTAAGTGGATCACAGGATGCTGGGCTGTGATGTTGTCCGTGCGTCTGGGTAAGGCTACGCATTAACACGGTCCATCAGGTGATAGGTAGTGGACGAAACGCGAGTGAGGGTAGCGATTTGAAGAGCAGAGGGAAAAAAGTGCCATGGCTCGTGCCGTGGGAAAAAAAACCTCTGCGACAGTGGGATAGGTAGTAAGAGCAGTAGTGGCTTACTAGCTGCGATAGCTCATGCAAGGTTGGATTTGTTAGTATGGGTATCATGCATCATTACAGTGACAAGCGATGGCGATGTGTCCCAGTGGCTGCAGCTGCTACATTCCTGGAACAATCAAGATCGTTATACAGTAGTGGGAGATCGGTCATAGATCATCTCACTGTGTGGGGGATGTGTGGAGCTTGTCTGCATGCAGTGTACGGTACGGCTTCCCTGTGTGGTGCCAGTTATTCGGCAGTGTATTTCAGCTGGATATCCAGTAAATGCGTCTGATTAACAGGGGCTCGCCTGTGCCGTTATGTTTGCGTATGCTTGGCCATAGATGTTATGTCCTTGCAAGTATGTCTTTTGGTCTTTTATGTTTCCATCTATGGTTGTGGTCGTAGTTCCCCAGATTCAGAATAAACGGGTTCTGCGGATGTCTGGAGATTCTGTATAGTCTTGTGGTGAGTTTGTGGATTACCTCCGTGAGAGTCTCAAGTCGGTATTCCCGGTGAAGGTCCGCGATGCGTGTGTATCGTGGAGCATTGCTTATGATTTTGAGTACTTTGTTTTGTATGAGCTGCAGACGGCGCAGGCGTGTAGGCGCAGCGTATCCCCAGACAGGAGCTGCGTACGTCATCAGGGGTCGGATAAGTGTCATGTACATGGACCTCGACACCATTCTGTTCAGTGTGCTACGCCTGTTGAGCATAGGATAGAGCTGTTTGAGCCTCGCGCTAGCTCGGTTGGTCATGTATTGTATGTGGTCCCCCCAGAGTAATTTCCGGTCCAGCCAGACACCGAGGTATTTGACTTTATCGCGGAAACGTATTGGACGTGTATGTAGAGTTATTGGTCTGCAGTAGCGGTGTTTGCGCAGTTGCTTCGGTCTTTTAGTGAACAGAACGGCTTCGCACTTGTCGACGTTTACTCTAACACGCCATTTCTCCAACCAAGGCTCGGCCACTCTGAGTGCAGTCTGTAGGCGTGACGTAATGTTTGATGGTTTCCAATCTTGCGCAAGGATGGCGGTGTCATCCGCGTAGATTGCCATCATTGTGTTGTGTGTGGTTGGGAGATCGTTTATGTAGAGGTTAAACAGTAGGGGCCCTAGGATGCTTCCCTGGGGTACTCCCGCGTGTATACCGTGTCGTGTTGATTGTTTTCCCTGCACGTCAGTGTTGAAGCTCCTGTCTGTGAGGTATGAGTGTATTAGACGCAGCAGCCCGTCGGGGAATCCCGCGTCGCTGAGTTTGCGGATGAGGCCGTTGTGCATGTGTGCCTTCGTGTAACCATTGCCACAAAGAATGGACAATGGGGCTCTCTGCATGACGGGTGTGTATGACGACAGAACCAACCAGCATCCCTCTCGTACTCCTCTAGCTGGGCAACCCGCTGCCGACCTTGTCGCCTTGGCACAGCGCAGGTATATGTGACACTAGTGAAGCCACTCCCTGTCGTACTGGCTGGTTAAGAACGTTTGGGGGCTCTCTTACAGCAACAGATGGGCTCGACTTCACGGCCACACCTACGTTTCCAGAGTGCACGGCCGACCATGCAAAAGTCTTCTTTGCCATAGCTGACGGTGTGCAACATAGCCACCCAGTTTTCACTGGATCGGTCGGGTGTTTTTATGACGATCAGTGTACATTACAATCCACACAGTCCGCAATGAGAAAATACAGGGTCTTTCAGAACGAGTAATGCGATTTCGCAGGTAGCTCACTATTCAATTACTCTTCCACCACTCCAGGCCATGACAACACAGCAACAAATTCCAATTTTTTTTGGCCATTTCAACTGTGGACATGTTTTTCGTCAAGAGTACGGCACTACACCTCCTACAGCTCAAAACATTCGCCAATGACACCACTTGTTTGAAGAGTCGGTCAGCAGCTCGTCCTGAGCTAGTGGTTAGTGTTGCGGCTTTTAGAAATTAGGAGCATGGGTTCGATTCTTGGTGGAACGAAGATTTTTTTCTGCTCGTGGGATAGTGTCTGTGTTGTTCTCACCACTACGTCATCGACGACTAGCTAGTCGCCGAAGTGGCGTCATATAGAAACACTTGCACCAGGTGGCCAAACTACTGTAGACGGGGTTTCCCTGCCAATTAGACCACACGTCCCTTAACTTCTGGATACAAAACTATTTGGTTGATTTTAAGGGTTCCGCGCGTCCATCTATAAAAACAGAACCTTATAGGATCACGTTGTTGTGTGTCTGTCTGTCTATCTGTCTGTCTGTCCAACTGCCCGATTGTTACTAGGCCGGTCGGTGTGACCGAGCGGTTCTAGGCGCTTCAGTCTGGAACCGCGCGACCGCTACGGTCGCAGGTTCGAATCCTGCCTCGGGCATGGATATGTGTGATGTCCTTAGGTTAGTTAGGTTTAAGTAGTTCTCAGTCTAGGGGACTGATGGCCTCAGATGTTAAGTCCCATAGTGCTCAGAACCATTTGAACCATTTTTGATTGTTACTAACCCTTTTCCGCACAAAGACGCAGACGTATCAAATTCAGATTTATGTCACATACTAACGTCTATGGTACCTTGGCTGTGTAAAAATTTTAAGCTTCTAAGACAATGCAATCAGTCGATACAGCTATTTAGATCACAAATTTTGATTATCGAAAACTCACTCTTCAAAACGCATAGGGTACTTCCCCTAGTCGTAGAATCATGAAGAAGCAACGTTTCACAGTACAACTAAAGTAAAAAATCTGAAAATCGTTAAATTATGATTATATCATATAAAATATCTATCTTAGAACATACATTGCATTCATCATCCGTCGAAAACACAATAGACGAACTTTACTTCATGCAAACATAAAATATTAGTTGTAGCCATGTTTCAGTAAGTAAATGAGAATATTTTATTAAATCTTCTAACTGTATATACTATGTAAGCTGAAGTCCTCTGCACGCTTCTTTTTGTATTCGGCGCTAGTCTGCAGAACTACTGTAGAGATTTTGGTACGGTCTTGGAACTTTGTCGGAAACATAAATATCAAAATGTTCGTTGATGGCATAAAAACACAAAGATTCGTACGTCTAGCCACTATAGGGCTGTACTAGCGCCATATATGATCATTCTTTATAGCAACCCTTTACAAAGTAGTAACTGAAATGAGCAGTGACTGGTGCAGAGTCAATCTTTTATCAATAAACAAATTGAAAACTGAAGAAATTTACTTCACCCTGAAACCAATTGAACAGAATACAAAAAATGACAAGTTACTAGGTTTACATATAGATCAAAACTTACATGGGACAGACACACAAATTATCTATGTGGTAAACTTGCTCGAACTCTCTTTCTATTACGCAAGCTGAGACACGTTATCAGTAAAAATCTGCTAATCTCCACGTACTTTGCTTTTTTCCATTCACAACTGCAGTACGCGGTACTTCTTTGGGGTAACTCAGTGGGTTCAAGTACCATCTTCAAGTGGCAGAAGAAAGCAGTCAGGTGCATTTCAGGACTAGCCCCAAGACAAAGTTGCAAAAACCATTTTCCAGAACTAAAGATAATGACACTACCTAGTATATACATTTAGAATTGTTTGATATATGCTAAAGAGAATGTAAAGAACTTTAGCTTAAGATCTGAAGTGCATGTTCATAATACTCGAAATAATAGTAACATAGACCTACCATACACAAGGCTGACATTGACACAAAAGAGCCATAAACACCTTAGCTTAAAATTTTATAACAAGCTGCCAAAAGCTGTGAGCGAACTACCGATGAATAACTTTAAGCAGACAATAGAAGTGTGGCTCAAATGTACGCCATATTACTCACTTGATGAGTTTCTAAACAGTGACCCAAAAGAGATATGCTACATGAAACAAAAAACTGCCATGTGAATTATACATATATGTTTGTGACAGTGACAGTAATGTACCAGCAAAGACTTTTTACATGGATACGTAAGATGTACCATAAATATATCTTGATACTGTTGTATATTTAACTGTTATGATCTATTATTATTATTATTATTTCTTTCCTTTCTCAGACCTTAGGTCTGGTTCGAAATGAAAGTGACGCAGACCTTGATCAAGCGTGACTTCCTTTTAACTGTACGGTATATGTTACATTGCGTTTAGGAACTTTCGGGTCATTGGACATGTATCAATAATTACGGATTTCTGTAGTTGTATATATATGTTTGGATGTAGCTGTATTGCGTTGATGTACTGGTGGATATTGTGTGGTATGACTCCTGTAGTTGATAGTATAATTGGTATAATGTCAACTTTATCCTGATGCCACATGTCCTTGACTTCCTCAGCCAGTTGGATGTATTTTTCAATTTTTTCTTCTGTTTTCTTTTGTATATTTGTTGTATTGGGTATGGATATTTCGATTAGTTGTGTTAATTTCTTCTTTTTATTGGTGAGTATGATTTCAGGTTAGTTATGTGGTGTTGTTTTATCTGTTATAATGGTTCTGTTCCAGTATAATTTGTATTCATCGTTCTCCAGTACATTTTGTGGAGCATACTTGTATGTGGGAACATGTTGTTTTATAAGTTTATGTTGTAAGGCAAGCTGTTGATGTATTATTTTTGCTACATTGTCATGTCTTCTGGGGTATTCTGTATTTGCTAGTATTGTACATCCACTTGTGATGTGATCTACTGTTTCTATTTGTTGTTTGCAAGGTCTGCATTTATCTGTTGTGGTATTGGGATCTTTAATAATATGCTTGCTGTAATATCTGGTGTTTATTGTTTGATCCTGTATTGCAATCATGAATCCTTCCGTCTCACTGTATATATTGCCTTTTCTTAGCCATGTGTTGGATGCGTCTTGATCAATGTGTGGCTGTGTTAGATGATACGGGTGCTTTCCATGTAGTGGTTTCTTTTTCCAATTTACTTTCTTCGTATCTGTTGATGTTATGTGATCTAAAGGGTTGTAGAAGTGGTTATGAAATTGCAGTGGTGTAGCCGATGTGTTTATATGAGTGATTGCTTTGTGTATTTTGCTAGTTTCTGCTAGTTCTATAAAGAATTTTCTTAAATTGTCTACCTGTCCATAATGTAGGTCTTTTATGTCGATAAATCCCCTTCCTCCTTCCTTTCTGCTTAATGTGAATCTTTCAGTTGCTGAATGTATGTGATGTATTCTATATTTGTGGCATTGTGATCGTGTAAGTGTATTGAGTGCTTCTAGGTCTGTGTTACTCCATTTCACTACTCCAAATGAGTAGGTCAATATTGGTATAGCATAAGTATTTATAGCTTTTGTCTTGTTTCTTGCTGTCAATTCTGTTTTCAGTATTTTTGTTAGTCTTGGTCTATATTTTTCTTTTAGTTCTTCTTTAATATTTGTATTATGTATTCCTATTTTTTGTCTGTATCCTAGATATTTATAGGCATCTGTTTTTTCCATCGCTTCTATGCAGTCGCTGCGGTTATCCAATATGTAATCTTCTTGTTTAGTGTGTTTTCCCTTGACTATGCTATTTTTCTTACATTTGTCTGTTCCAAAAGCCATATTTATATCATTGCTGAATACTTCTGTTATCTTCAGTAATTGGTTGAGTTGTTGATTTGTTGCTGCGAGTAGTTTTAGATCATCCATGTATAGCAGATGTGTGATTTTGTGTGGGTATGTTCGAGTAATATTGTATCCATAATTTGTATTATTTAGCATGTTGAATAGTGGGTTCAGAGCAAGGCAGAACCAGAAAGGACTTAATGAGTCTCCTTGGTATATTCCACACTTAATCTGTATTGGCTGTGATGTGATATTATTTGAATTTGTTTGGATATTAAGTGTGGTTTTCCAATTTTTCATTACTATGTATAGGAACTGTATCAATTTAGGATCTACTTTGTATATTTCCAATATTTGTAGTAACCATGAGTGGGGTACACTATCAAAAGCTTTTTGGTAATCAATGTATGCGTAGTGTAGTGACCTTTGTTTAGTTTTAGCTTGAGATGTCACCTCTGCATCTATTATCAGTTGCTCTTTACATCCTCGTGCTCCTTTGCAACAGCCTTTTTGTTCTTCATTTATAATTTTGTTCTGTGTTGTATGTGTCATTAATTTCTGTGTAATGACTGAAGTTAATATTTTGTATATTCTTGGTAGGCATGTTATGGGGCGATATTTAGCTGGGTTTGCTGTGTCTGCTTGATCTTTAGGTTTCAGATAAGTTATTCCATGTGTAAGTGTATCAGGGAATGTGTATGGGTCTGCAATGTAACTGTTAAATAATTTAGTTAGATTTGAATGTGTTGAGGTGAACTTCTTTAGCCAGAAATTTGCTATTTTATCTTTTCCAGGGGCTTTCCAATTGTGAGTAGAATTAATAGCTTGGGTGACTTCATGTTGCAAAATTATCACTTCAGGCATTTGCGGTATCATCTTGTACGTATCTGTTTCTGCTTGTATCCACCGTGCATGCCTGTTATGTTGTACCGGGTTTGACCATATGTTGCTCCAGAAGTGTTCCATGTCTGTTATGTTTGGTGGATTGTCTATTTTAATGTGTGTGTTATCTGTTGTCTGGTAAAATTTCTTTTGGTTTGTGTTGAATGTTTGGTTTTGTTTCCTTCTATTTTCACTTTTTTTGTATCTTCTAAGTCGTTTGGCCAATGCTTGTAATTTCTGTTTCTTTTCATCTAATTGCTCTATCACTTCTTGTTGTGAGATTTTACCTAACCTTTTTCGTTTTTTTCTGACATTTCATTTCTTATAAATTGTGTTAGCTGTCCGATGTCTTTTCTCAGTTTTTCTATTCTGAGCTGTAGCCTGTGTTGCCATGCTGGTTTTGTGGGTTTCTTCTGTGTGTTGGTTGGTTCTGATCTCTGCCTAGTGTGTATATTTAGTGTAGTGAGTGCTCCTATATAAACCAGTAGTTGTAACTCTTCCATAGTTGTGTTTTCATTTATTTTGTTGTGTATGATTGTGTTGATAGTTTTTATTGTTGTTTCGACTTGTGAGTTATTTGGCGGTCTATGCAAGAATGGTCTAATGTCTGTATTTGTGTCTTTGTATTCTATATATGTCAGCTGAAATTTTTCTTCTATATCTAACATGTGTGTCACTTCGTGTTCTATTTGTGCTTGTTCTGGTGGCTGTCTTAAGATTTCGTTTTCCTCTGACTGTTTAATTGATGCGTGTTGTTCTTTGTTTGTTTGCTCTCGGATGTTTGAGTCCATTACTGTATTTTCTTCTTCTTCTGATTGCACATTATTTTGTTCCAGTATTTGTTGAACTTGTTGTTTGATGTTTCCTAATTCTGACTGGGGTATCCTGTTATTTTTGATTATTACACGGATCTGATCAGCTAGTCGTTGTTCTGTTAAAAATTTTAATTCTGGGTATCTGGTGATAAATGTTGTGTATACTTGTGATCTGTATCCAGTTGTGTTGGTTCCTAGATTTGTTGCTTGGTAATAACAGACCATGAGGTGTCGATTAACTTCATCTGACCATCTCATCCTCTGTCTTTGTTTTCCTTCTAGGGTGGTTGCAGGAAGCATATCCTGCAAAACACCTCTATTTGGATTTGAATCATTTTCCAGTTGGCTAGCAGTGTCGTTACCATTGTGGGCGGGCATAGGGTTCAAGCGTCGTCCCCGACCATGACGGCGCTTTTCCGAGGCTTCTTTAGTTCTGTCCTGAACCAACTATTATTATTACTATTATTATTATTATTATTATTATTACTATTGTGAATGAATAATTGTGGTATTATCAATATTACTTTAGCATGGTATCTGCTTGCCCTGCACAGGTACAATTATGTACAATAATAATTATTGTAATTTAAAAAAAAATGTATTGAACACATTGACGATGCCAATTGTATGGAAAACATATTGAAAGGCAAATAAAGATTCTATTCTATTCTATTCTATTGAAAAGTTACATGCAAGTCGCAAATTTTAATTGGCCGATAAATTCAAGATCGAGCATACGAGACGCAGGTATTCGCCAAGCTGCTTACTCATCTTGGGACGTAAACAGAAGAAAATACGTCTCGACAAGTTGTGTCTTGTATGGCTACAACCCGAATTGCATCTAAAACACCGGGAAAGATCTGTCTCGCTTACTGTGTATAGCACAATCACTGTACTCTGAAAAGATGGCGTTAGAAGACAATTGAAAGTACGGTGAGCAATCTGTGGTCACAATCTACTACCGCAGATTGTCATGATAAAGTCAGTGCTGAAATGTATACGATTAAAGCAAGTCTGGAACGCAGAATTTTTTATTTTACAAGAAATAATTTCTCTTCTGAAAGAGTCATAATACCTGCATTTACATGTGCCAACAGAATTCTCTACATCACAACATCAGCCACACATCTACCACTCTCGGATTTATAATTTAGTTAAGAAAATGAAAAAGAACAATAACTCAGCCATCGATAAAGCGAAAAACTTTGACGAAGACTATGCGTAAGTGTTGTCTTTTTAATATTAATAACTCCATTACTTTTTTTAAAAGAAAAAGAGCTATATCGTCCAGAAACAGCAAGAACTGGGAAAGGTGAGATCCGAACTGTGACTAATTTAAAGAAGTCTTCAGCATTAAAAAGGGCAACATATTATGTTTAAAAATATACTCACCACGTCCTCTTTACAAATAAGTGGATGTTGAAAATTGTAAGAAAACACAATTGAAAACTACAATAATCATTTTTTACTTCTGACTGAGTGTTTTCTGCATCTCCCTGTAAGTCGTAGTACTGTGAGTTAGTGAGGTAGCACCACGCAGAGTAGTGACTGGTTTCTCGATCTGTCATACGTGGACACCTTGCCTGCTGCGATCCTATGTTTGAAATGCGTGTACGGGGCAGCGCAGTAAGTTCCAGTTAACTCGTCAGTGGGTCATTGTTAATGAGACGTCACGTGTTCTGCGAAAGGTCGAGGTGCCCGCATGCACCCAGTGCCATTCTGGCTGGCGCCATCGCGTCTAGTTGTTAGGTCAGCAGCTTCGAGCGACAAAAAACCAGCACTCGTGGATCTGGTTAATCCAGCCGCATTCCTTTCCTATAAACGGAAACCGGAAATGTCAACAAGTGCCGCGTATGCATGTTCGTTTGCATAGAACGTGTCCTATTTCGCTGAGCAAGATTTAATTCAGTTTGTCCTTCGAACAGTCTGTACAGCTCTATAGCACTGTGATTGTGAACAGTGCTTAAAAACAGAAATGTCTTCGAACGTCTGAGGTAAACTGAGCATTTTTTATAATGAAGGGGACTTACCTTGACTTCTAGAATGAATGCGCAACGTTTGATATATATTCGTGCCTAGTCAATCAATATTTTTATTTTGAAAAAAAAAAAAGTACAACAGTTGGTCAAAAAATGACACCTATAATTAGCGGAGCTCGAACGGCAGGTACAGGTACGTAGGGAATTCAGTATCTAAGCTACACATTTTGCCCCACGTTAAGACCATTACGCAACAAGAGGATAATTACGCAACAAGAGTGGCACGTTGTCAGAAGAGGGTACGTGTTCTAGGTTTCCTGCTGACACAGTTGCGCTGTGGAACGGATAACAGGTGCATCACAGTGAGCAACTGAAACGGACTGCTAACTGGAAAAGTACTCCAGAGCTGAAGTACGCGGAAAAGCAAAATTCTTGCGGGCAATTCTCCCTTAAAATTCTGGCGGTATATGGACCAAGTGCAATGTCGTGTCCAACCATAGTGAAATGGTGTCGATAAAGAGACCGAGACCGCAAGGACATAGGTGGTAATGATATGAAAGTCAAGACCTTGGATTCGGCGATTTCCATCTTTTCGGTTAAGGTGAACGAACATCTCGCGGGAAAGAGATTTTCCAACAATGAGAATGTTCACATAGCGGTTCTCGAATTGCTGTCTGGCCAAGAAGCAGATTTCAGTCTTCGAGGATTTGAACGATTGGAAGAATGTCCCGGCCGTTCTCTACAGACATTCGGGGGTCTATGTTGCAAAACAGTGTCATGTATGCGTGTGACCTTGGAGTGCAGTGCACTGTTCAATAAAAGTAACCTAACCGTCCGAAATAATGTGTGACTTACATTCAGAAGTCCCGTCATGCGAGTACACTGCACTAGCCACCTTGCGGTATGTGGTGGAAAGAACTTTGGGCTCCACTGCAATTCCCAACTTACTTGTTACATTTTAAAATGAGTGATCGAACGTCACGATATGTGTTGTCCCTTTTTAATATGTGTCGTGTATGGTAGCAACGTACGGCGCAAGTGTAAACGTGATATCTGTCCAGTCTGTCACACACAGACACGTACAATTAAAAAGAGTTCGTTACTGTCAGTTTTATGCTGAAATTTATCGTTTAATTATGGCGCAAACGCCATAGGCCAATCTCTTACCACGTACGTACATACATACAAACATACACACATGCATTAATCCTTGTTCCATAGATCATGAATACGACATTCGTTAATGATGTGGAACATGTCACTTTAACATAAGTGTTCTTTACAAAAAATAATTAATTAATTTTTTTACTGTTACTACTTCATATCTAAGAATAGTGACAGTATCAACTGATACCAACGACAGTTCAAGGGAGCAACAAAGCAAAAAACTTGCCATATTTTCTCCAGCATGGAGTCAGTGCCTCATCACTAATACGAACGCAGTCGTAAAACAAAAACAAAACTTACAGATTTAAGAAGAAACAAAGCACTATCTCTTCGTTGTCCACGTAGTGCATGAAATGTTGGCGCAAGAACGATTCTAGCTAGTGGATGAATACTGTAAATCAATAAACTATGAGAGCAGACACTTTTTTTGACTTGTTCTAACACTCAGTTGAGACACCTTTGGAGAAGTAGCCATCTCCAATTGGGGTGTGTCACACTTTTTTGTGTATGCGTTTTACATTTGTGTATGTAGCTTTTCTCGTTCCAGGGCACTAACTGCACACTGGAGAAAACTTGGCTAGGTTTGAACTTTGTTGCCGCCATTTAACTGTCATTGGTCTCAGCTGACACTGATACTCAATCATTGTAGATATAGGTTAACTTTGAACTAATCACACAAGAATGCACTTCTAAAGCTGTTTACACGGATCGTGAAGACTCGAGTTCTGTATTGCTGCAATGCTATTCAGCTGCTTTTCATCTATTGAGTAGAGGGAGTTGTCGTTCAGAAATTCTTTTTATTTGATTTTAAATGTTGGTTGGAAATTTGTCAGACTTTTAATGCTACTTGGCAAATAATTAAAGACTTTTGTGGCAGCGTAATTCACCCCTTTCTGTGCCAAAGTTAGATTTAATCCAGCATAGTGAAGACCATCGTTTCTTCTAGTGTTGTAGCTATGCACTTCGCTGTCATTTTTGAATTGGGATGGGTTATTAATGACAAACTTCACACGTGAAAATATGTATTGCGAAGGTACTGTGAATATCCCGAGTTCCTTAAAGAAATGTCTGCAAGGTGGGCTCCAACTACACTCCTGGAAATTGAAATAAGAACACCGTGAATTCATTGTCCCAGGAAGGGGAAACTTTATTGACACATTCCTGGGGTCAGATACATCACATGATCACACTGACAGAACCACAGGCACATAGACACAGGCAACAGAGCATGCACAATGTCGGCTCTAGTACAGTGTATATCCACCTTTCGCAGCAATGCAGGCTGCTATTCTCCCATGGAGACGATCGTAGAGATGCTGGATGTAGTCCTGTGGAACGGCTTGCCATGCCATTTCCACCTGGCGCCTCAGTTGGACCAGCGTTCGTGCTGGACGTGCAGACCGCGTGAGACGACGCTTCATCCAGTCCCAAACATGCTCAATGGGGGACAGATCCGGAGATCTTGCTGGCCAGGGTAGTTGACTTACACCTTCTAGAGCACGTTGGGTGGCACGGGATACATGCGGACGTGCATTGTCCTGTTGGAACAGCAAGTTTCCTTGCCGGTCTAGGAATGGTAGAACGATGGGTTCGATGACGGTTTGGATGTACCGTGCACTATTCAGTGTCTCCTCGACGATCACCAGTGGTGTACGGCCAGTGTAGGATCGCTCCCCACACCATGATGCCGGGTGTTGGCCCTGTGTGCCTCGGTCGTATGCAGTCCTGATTGTGGCAATCACCTGCACGGCGCCAAACACGCATACGACCATCATTGGCACCAAGGCAGAAGCGACTCTCATCGCTGAAGACGACACGTCTCCATTCGTCCCTCCATTCACGCCTGTCGCGACACCACTGGAGGCGGGCTGCACGATGTTGGGGCGTGAGCGGAAGACGGCCTAACGGTGTGCGGGACCGTAGCCCAGCTTCATGGAGACGGTTGCGAATGGTCCTCGCCGATACCCCAGGAGCAACAGTGTCCCTAATTTGCTGGGAAGTGGCGGTGCGGTCCCCTACGGCACTGCGTAGGATCCTACGGTCTTGGCGTGCATCCGTACGTCGCTGCGGTCCGGTCCCAGGTGGACGGGCACGTGCACCTTCCGCCGACCACTGGCGACAACATCGATGTACTGTGGAGACCTCACGCCCCACGTGTTGAGCAATTCGGCGGTACGTCCACCCGGCCTCCCGCATGCCCACTATACGCCCTCGCTCAAAGTCCGTCAACTGCACATACGGTTCACGTCCACGCTGTCGCGGCATGCTACCAGTGTTAAAGACCGCGATGGAGCTCCGTATGCCACGGCAAACTGGCTGACACTGACGGCGGCGGTGCACAAATGCTGCGCAGCTAGCGCCATTCGACGGCCAACACCGCGGTTCCTGGTGTGTCCGCTGTGCCGTGCGTGTGATCATTGCTTGTACAGCCCTCTCGCAGTGTCCGGAGCAAGTATGGTGGGTCTGACACACCGGTGTCAATGTGTTCTTTTTTCCATTTCCAGGAGTGTATTATACTCACTACACACATTTGTGCAATGAATACTTTCTCTCTTAATGACCAATTGCCCCAAAATATGATGCCATATGAAAGCAGTGAATGAAAATAGGCATAGTAGGCTAATTTACTGATATGTTTATCACCAAAATCTGCAATAACCCTAATAGCATAAGTAGCTGAACCTAACCATTTCAGCAGATCATCGATGTGTTTCTTTCAATTCAATTTCTCATCAATGTACATACCCAGAAATTTTGTATATTCTGCCCTAGCAACAGACTTCAGTTCATAGTCTATATTTATCAATGGTGTTATCCCATTTACTGTACAGAATTGTATAAACTGTGTTTTCTCGAAATTTAGTGAGTGTCCATTTGCAGAGAACCACTTAATAATTTTCTGAAAGACGTTATTTGCAATTTCCTCAGCTGATTCTGGTTATTGGGTGTGATTACTATAGTTGTATCATCAGCTAAAGAACTTTGCATCCTCACGAATATAGAGTGGCAAGTCGTTAATATATATTAAGAACAATAAGGGACCCAAGACTGAACCCTGTGGGACAACATTCTTGATACCTCCCCAGTCAGAGGACTCTACTGGTTTATGAACACTATCTGTACTGTTAATTTCAACCTTCTGTATTCGTACAGTTAAGTATGAATTAGACCATTTGTGCACTGTCCCACTCATACCTCAGTACTTAAGCTTATCAGGAAGAATTTCATGATTCATACAATCACAAGCCTTTGACAGATCACAAAATATCCCAATGGGTGATTTCCAGTTATTCAATGCATTTAATATTTCATTATTGAAAGCATATATAGAATTTTCTGTTGAAAAGCCTTTCTGAAAACCAAATAGACATTTTGTTAGTACTTCATTTTTACAAATATGTGATGCTACTCTTGAATATGTAACTTTTTCAAGAAGTTTGGATAAAGCTGTCAGAAGTGAGATTGGGCAGTAGTTGTTAGCATCAGATCTATCCCCTTCTTTATGCAATGACTTAACAATAGCGTATTTCAGTCTATCTGAAAAAATGCTCTGTTTCAGTGAGCTACTACATATGTGGCTGAGAATCTTACTTATTTGTTGGGAACAAACTTTTAGTACTCTGTTGGAAATGCCATTAATTGCATGGGAGCTTTTACTTTTGAGTGAATTTATTACTTTTCTAATTTCAGTAGAAGTGGGTTGAATTTAAATTTTATCAAACTGGATAGGTACTGCCTCTTCCATAAACTGCTTTGCATTTTCTAATGAATAGCAGGACCCTATTATCTCTACAATACTTAAAACTGATTATTAAAAATGTTTTGTATTTCTGATTGCTTGTTAACGAACTTTTCATTGTGTTTTATAGAAATACAGTCTTCCTGTGCTGTCAGCTGCCCTGTTTCCATTTTAACAATATTACAAATTGTTTTAATTTTATTATCAGATGTGCTAATCTCAGACATACTACCACAACATGATCCTGCTTTGCAAAACCCATACGCAATGATCCTACATCTTCTATCACTTGGCTAAAACATGCACTGGGCTTGAAAATACTAGTGACCTGGTACCTGTCACCTGATTTTTCCTGCAAGATCTGGCCCACACCTTTTCCAAGGGTACTACCTAACAAGAGAACTTTCCTTCTACTTTCTACTTTTCTTGCAACAGTTGGTTTCCTAGAGAAAGTCTGTTGAGTGCTGAGTATACTTACGTTTACTTGAGCCTATTCCTTAGTTGACTGACGTAGCAAGGCAAACCTATTGTTTGTGCCAATGATGAAACTGTCAGATACTGTTCTCTTTCTGTGGCCCCTGTTCCTTGCTACCACTTCCCACTTGTCTTCATCCTTCTCCCCCTTAACCTCATCAGACCCTCCCTAGCACCATCTAGTGGAGCCCGAGGGGCTCTAATCTTCCCTTCCTGTTCCCTTATTTTCCTATCCCTTGAACATAATCTGCAATACCATGGAAAAGACGCATTTACTTCCCCGATTCCCATGCCACTACATTCACCCCAAGGTAACCATCTGCTACAACAGCTGCACAGAGCCCCAGAACTGACTCTCCTACGGCAGCTCAAACAATTCTCGCTCATGGTTGTTTACAATATTTTTACAAAATATTTCTAGGCAATAACAGTAATATTCTAGTAACTACAGATCACAAGAGTCACTGAAGTTATGTGGAACACAGATATACGTGTATACTATTAATATAGTAACGTAATGCAGTTAAACTAAAGTTAAAAAATCAGAACTTGTGTACCCGAAAAATTAGGTCCAAGATCGTGTGTACGTACTTTACACGTTTTGAAAGGAAATAAAAGATAGAACTCAAAAACTTTAATTCCCCGAGTAGATACGGAACTACTAAATATGCGTGTAATGAAATCAATCTAAGTTCTTCACTTAATACTTAAAGAAATGTCTTAAATTTGTATGTAAACTTACGTCTAAATTACGCAGAAATCGGCCCTTAAGTTACGTTTTTTTTTCTTTTTTTCGATAAATACTTTGAAACGATTGAAACCTTAAATGTATAGTATAAAACGGACACTGATTAATTTCGTTACGGTGTAATATTAACTTAATTGACAGTTATTATAGAATTAATAACTTCACGAGCTTAATATTCAAGCTTGTGCGATCTGCGCCAGTGCTGCCAACCAACAGCCTTCCACTGGCACACAAATTCGCTGGTTTCGCCAACTCACCATAAAATTAGCACCTTTCAGCACAAGCCCCTAGTCCTCGGGCTACGTTACAGACCACTCTGTCACCACAACTAAATCAACCTACCGCGCGATGTGACGCAGTGGTTAGCACACAGCACTCGCATTCGGGAGGACGACGGTTCAAACACGCGTCCGGCCATCCTGAGTTAGGTTTTCCCTGACTTCCCTAAAACACTTCAGGAAAATGCCGACATCGTTCCTTTGAAAGGGTACGACGGACTTCCTGTGCCATCCTTCCCTAATCCGATGGGACCGATGACCTCTCTGTTTGGTCCCCTCCCCCAAATCAACCAACCAACCCCAAATCAAACGATTTCAACCGAACGCCAGTTGTGTCGTGCTCATCTTAATGATTCGGCTTACAGCCAGGTGCCTAGTGAACACGGCAGTACGTCACGTGTTAACAAACTTTGTAAGTAGAATGATAATAATCAGTGCAAGAGGCATGGGCCAAAACGTAACGGAGATTATACAAGAATTAGGGTTTCTGAGCTCATCAGTGTCTAGAGTGGACATTCAGTATCGCTGAGCATTGCATACCAAATGCGAGAACGGCCGCACAACGTTATCACAGAAGTTTGACGGACGAACACCACATCGCTCTCGCAGACCCATAGGGGCGAAGGACGGTATATAACGAGCCAGATCATCACCGGTTTTAGAGAGGGTGGGGTCAGAAAGCCATTCCCAACATCACTGTCAACAACCTACATCAAAAAATGAATTTAATTTGTACACACTTAGTTTCTCTTTAAATCTTCGTTGTGGCTCGAAGATACAAGAAACATGCATAACATTGGGGCTGGGAAGCGATACTCGCCTTCGAACGAGCTCGAGAGTTCCCGATATCAGTGTCAACAACCTACATCAAAAAATGAATTTAATTTGTACACACTTAGTTTCTTGTACACACTTAGTTTCTCTTTAAATCTTCCTTGTGGCTCGAAGATACAAGAAACATGCATAACGGCTCGAAGATACAAGAAACATGCATAACATTGGGGCTGGGAAGCGATACTCGCCTTCGAACGAGCTCGAGAGTTCCCGATATCAGTGTCAACAACCTACATCAAAAAATGAATTTAATTTGTACACACTTAGTTTCTCTTTAAATCTTCCTTGTGGCTCGAAGATACAAGAAACATGCATAACATTAGGGCTGGGAAGCTATACTCGCCTTCGAACGAGCTCGAGAGTTCCCGATAACGCCGCAGCGCTCGATACAGTATCGAGCGTGTTCGAACAAGACAAAAATGTTGTCCTCGGAAAAAGCATTTCACGGAATCTAGTAGAAATTTTACTTGTATATGAGAGATAAATGGGTTACAAAATAGCATTTGAATGTCAAATAGCATTACCATAGCACGTAAATACTTTACAAATCAGTTTGAAAACGACATGGCAACATTCAGTTGAAACAAGGAAGAAAATCAACCAACATTTAAATGCCAAACAAACGAAATATATAGTGGTAAACTGCCTATTGTTGGTATCGCCAGAATAAATTACAAGACCAGTCTTGGAAATACTTCCCCGAGACGCCACTATATCGCGGGAGAAGCGAAAGCTCGAGAATTGAACAGAATAATGGTTGAAAGCTCCAATTTATTTATTAGTTGCCGTTGTTACGTTGATCTGCACTCCTGAAGACATTTTGGTCCGCGTTTCGCTGTTATTTTTAACTATTAAAATTCACAATCCATTGATAACGCTAAGACTGCTCATGGAAATAGTACTAAAAACAGTCAATAGGTTGTGGGCTAATCGAAAGATTGAACAGAACCCGAGATTTCCCGGACTGTGACGTATACTGTTCGAACAGTTAAAGTCATGTTCAAAAATAGCACTACACAAAATACTTCGTTGGTCAGTGTTCTCATCTACTATATAAATGCTGCACAGATATTACAGCTAAAAGTGTGGGAGATCATAGACCTGTCATATACAAACCAAGAATTTTGTATTGAGAGCAAAGGAAGTTTTCATTAGCGGACTGTCATTGTATTAATTATAGTCAATGAGTTTATAGAAAGTTCTCTGGTACCCTCTCAGTGTTTGAAATAGTTACAGAATGTTTCAAGCTCTTTAGACAGATGGTAAGGTGTATGTATAACGAAACGTAGCCGTAGTTTCTGTCGTATTTGTCGCAGCGAGATTTGTGAGCTCAACACGGGGTGCAGTAAATATCTTTGCCAACCACAGTTCATGTTGTTACCAGTAGATGCTGTCGTTTGTTTCTTGCCGTCCGTGTCCGTTATATTATCAGTATAAGGCACGTCAGCACAACAGCACAGGCGGAAAGGTCTAAACAATAGCGGTAAAAAGCAGCACGGAGATCGGGAGCTACCGAAGTTCGCTAAAGATCCGATAAAGGTATTAATTTCTTCTTAAAGTTGTTGAAAGAAAGACGGTTAATCCTCTACCTTCTGTACGGTCATTTGTAGTAATGTGTCAAGTAATTATAATTATAGCGCTTGTTTATTACTTAGTAACTGCATGAGAAAAATGTTGTATGCAACTGCTGATTGTGATGTACGGAAATGTGTTTACTAGAGCACTTGGGACTGTAGCGTTTCCAGTCAAGTACTACTAACAATTGTATAATACTTAAAAACGGACTAAAATACACCGGGTTATGAGTTACCTAATAGAAATCATTAAATAACAGAATATGTATGTGAAGAGGAGCCGTAATTCACAGGTTTATTTTTGTCATTACTGGAAAGACAATGTAAGAGTTTCATAGCCGTAAGAAGAAGTAACATTCAGTTACGTTAGGTATGCTTGTATCGAACCCATACCTGTTGATATTGCACGTCAGTTTTCGTAATTTAATGTTGGTTTCAGCGGAATAGTATACACGAAAGTGACAATACTTCTACCAGCTGTGGCGCTTATTGACGGCGACGTTACACGAAAGCGACCGATCGGTGCCGAACGCATTGGCCCATCTTCCATGTAGTTACCTTGGTTATAATGTACTGTTGGCAGCGATAATGTGTGGGACACTTATTTTCGGGCTGCTGCCTTTCGTCCTTTATACATATATATAGTGACGTAAGATCTGCCTAAACCTTTGGATTTTGTTGAAATCGCTTATATTCAAGCAACATGCTTAGAACAGATTATTCACATCGCGAGTTACCAGATTTTTGTCTTGCAGCTATCTCAGGATTGACCCGTATGTATCGTTATCGTTATATCATTCTTCTCCTTCTTAAAGGTGTCTACCGTAGCGATTACATATTGTAAAAATTGTTTAATGCATAAATACAATTTTCTGTTCATACTTGTGGCCGTGTGATTGTCAGCAAAAATGTCGTGCAAAGGAGGCACGTAGTTTTCATTTTAAATGTAACTGAAATTCTTAAACTTTGTACTTTTATGGCTATAATATAACTTTAGATAGCGAGAGGCCTTGATTCACTTTATTTCGAACTTCCACGTGTCCTTTTTATGATTAAAAACTTAGTTAACACTACCATTCTTACGTGCATTGTATTGTTCGTGATCTGAGTCATTAGCTTTGCACGTTGTGCGAGTTTTTTGATAGGCATTGCATAGCAGCGCATTGCGAAAGCAGCGTGATTCATTTTTGAGATCGTTTACGTGATTTATTACAGGTACTAAAATTCCAAAGTATAACAGTTACTGCACGTGGCTCTTCCATACGATAATGAACTTTATAAAGTCTTGGCTTTTGAAGGGCTAGTTGTTGACTAGGTTGTTTCACAGGTAATTACTTCTCTTGTTCAAATCACTAATTAGTAAAGTCAAGGAACAGTTTGCAAATTTATATTTTCAATATAACGTAACATAGCTCAACAGAGTAGGTAAGCAAGTAATAAGTTGTGCAGTATTAGTTTCAGTGCATGAAGTTCTCATATCACAGTAAGAGAGTAGTAATTAGTAGTAAGATGTCCTATGAACAAGTCATATCTACTAGTTTTCATTCACAGTTGTAAAGGTACCCTCCAAATTATATTCAGAGAATTGTATACTGGGAGTTCAGTACCATTCCACATACAGATAGTCCACACCCATATTGCATGTGCAAGCTGCAGTGTAGAACATTTCACAGACGTTACGGTCTAAAGATTATATTACAGTCATAATAAGAACGTTACACATGCATAATCATTACAACTACATTTAGAAGTATGCACAGGAGTGTTACACAGTTCGAAGTATACAGATGATAGTAGTAAGTATTATTCCATGGATTTTATAAACTTTATGCGGTATCTCATGACGTTCTTCTGCGTTGTTAAAGAATTGGCCAGATTTCGTAAATGTGGGTGGTGATGACAGATCGTGTGCCAATTAATTCTTCCTCTGCATTGCCTTCATTTAATCGATAGTTACGAATGCGGTTGTTCTTACTTACATTCCTTTTACGGACAGCTTTCTCCCGGATAACTACTCTTTCAAGACCATATTCAGTACATAGCTGCAGAAAGAGATAATTTGTGTATAAAATGTCATCTTTAAAGGCGCTTGTAGATGAATGCGCTCTTGTCACACACACAATGCCGAACATAACAAGCGTAATACAAGTAAAGGTTGACTCCGCAGATACTCCACCATTCATTCCAGTATGAAGGGCTTGCACCAGCCACTGCATCTCCCCCCAAATAAGGAAATCCATAAGACTGCAGTCGGGAGAACATTGTGCTCACGACACTATTCCATCCCTCTCAATGCAACAGTTAGGGCAAATATTGTCTAAATGTTCTCTGACATCAACGGCTAAGTGTGGTGTGGTCCAGTCATGGTGGAACCATAATATTTACCTGACTGCTAGACACCGAACGTGTTACGCGAAATTTACACACTAGTCAGACTGCCTGAACAATAACAGTCCACTTATTTATGGGAAGTCTGTGTTGACGGTGGAGTACACGAGTGAACTTAGGATTTCCAAGCTAGCAGACATGGCTGTTGTGGCAGTTGAATATTTCTTCCCCTGTGAAGGAATTCTGGTTAGTAAACAAAACACACGTTTGGAAGTCAGGGATGTTTAGCATTTGGTGCAGGTACCATTGGCAGGATTTCATGCGCTGAGGAAAGTCATCAGCTGATAGTTAACAGCCGGTTAGTCAATTAGTTACTTGTTCCAGAGATCATCTTAGCAATTTTTTCCAACTGCCGTAGAACGAGTCAGTTTACAGAATTTGTGCACATGATTAGTTCTTACATCAATGAACGTATTCTTCAGTCCTACTTATACGACCACACTTAAAAATATGATTCCTTTGTTTTCAAACATGATACTAATTTTTAAATAAAAAGTCGTCTATGGAATGAAGATCTGTCCAGAAGAAATGATTTCAATTTCGATTTAAAACGTACTTTGCTACCTGTCAGGAATGTATGTTATTGGACGAGTGATTAAAGATTTTTGTTGATGCAATTTGAACTCCTTTCGGAGGCAGTGACGCCTTTAGTAATGGGGAATAAAGGCCGTTTTCCTTCTAGTGTTGTAGATGTCTTCAGTGCGGTTCAGTGAATCGCACTGAAGGGAACCGCAGCAAATCGGTTTCTGTCACATAAAAAAAGTGAATACGTTCATAACTCTACAAATGTTCGCCTCGATAGCTGATTGGTTAGCGCGACCGAATGCTGTGCAAACGGGCCTAGGTTCGATTCCCGGCGGGTCGGAGATATTCTCCGCTCAGGGAATGGGTGTTGTGTCGTCGTCATCATTTCATCCCCATCGACGCGCAAGTCGCCGAAGTGGCGTCAACTCAAAGGACTTACACCACGCGACCGGCCTACCGACCGCGAGGGCCCCCACGACATCTCATTTCACTCTACAAATCTGTATACTTACTTTTTTTTATAACTCTATGTAAATTGTTAACGGAATGGTATACTGGAACTACCATTTGTTTCCTAATGTTTAGCCTAAACCGTGAACTGGAAATTTACTTTTCTAAACTTTTCAGCGCCATGCTGATTCCCACATTATAACTTATCTCCATAAATCCTACAGAAACGACTATCAGTATATTCTGCACGTTGATATACTCGTACTATGAACTAATATAGACCATAGGAAAGAAGCTGGTAAAAGAAACCGTAGTCCTGTGCACGATCTAATCTGAAAGCTTTAACGAAGGTTGAATTTCGGTGGTTCGCAAGAGAGATACTGAAGCTTCTAATAGGGCTCTGTTGAGAAGTAACTATAACTTAATGGGAGTCGTTACCATGTTACGACTAGCTGCAGGAGGAAAGGACAAATTTTAACTGTTCCGTCGAGAGAAACGAGCACTGTTGAAGAACATGTACGCCTCAAGATATGTTGTCCGTGACTCTCAATTAATGTCTTCAAATACAGAAAGCCGGCCCGAGTGGCCGTGCGGTTCTGGGCGCTACAGTCTGGAGCCGTGTGACCGCTACGGTCGCAGGTTCGAATCCTGCCTCGGGCATGGATGTATGTGCTGTCCTTAGGTTAGTTAGGTTTAAATAGTTCTAAGTTCTAGGGGACTGATGACCACAGCAGTTAAGTCCCATAGTGCTCAGAGCCATTTGAACCAAATACAGAAAAATAAATGAATGTAGATATGAGTGGTGTTATATCAATCCGTGAATTCTCATACCTGTTCCAATTGAAAAACGACGATTCTTTAGAAACAGGTGGCAGTATACATATCCCATATTCAGGACTTGATTCTGCAATTTGCTCATATGTTGTCCAAATTAAGGGCAAGACGCTGGAATGGTTGTGGAGAGAGCCAAAGAAAAGTAAAAACATCGTAATAACTAGAGCATTTCAATAAGTACAGTGATAAATATCGTGCATTGCTCCTGTAGGCAATGCACATCACAGACGTTATACAAAGCTTCGGAAGACTTGGAGAAATCGCCTTCAACAATGGCAATCATGTTCTGAATCAAAGTACCTTGGATACCTCGAACAAATAATTTTACGGCTATTTTGATCTTCACTAATAAAGCTTGGTCTGCTGGTAGAGGAATATTGTGGATTTGTGTGAACACTGTCATTCGTGGTAAAATATGACATGGTCAGTGTGGACTACAGCGATCCATAAATTGCTGAGAAGGTTCTTTGCTCCAGGCTATGATCACACATTCTCAAAAATCGGGATTTCTTTTAATGAGTGATGACTATCCTTAACTCTTTGTGCTAAAAAAATGCAAAAGTTTACGTTAGTAAATATTCTCCTAAAATAACGAAGTCAACGTCATAATCCTGCATTAACAGTCGATATAGTAATATCACACGTTACATGAGGCGTCTTATAGGATAGGAAAAAACGTACTGATCAAAGATACACAACCATTTCACCCATACACTTCGTCAACGTGGTCTGTTGCTGCTGTCCGCCTCTGCACACAGTTCAATGCCCTTTTGCTTTTAAGAAGCTGAAAGAGTTTCTACGGTCATCTTTTAGCGTCAACCCAAAAGTTAATCTATATGGTCGATTCCTCAGTCAAAACGTAGAGGAAATGCTCCAATCTTCGCTTAGTTGGCTTCTTTCTCTTTTCATTTCTCACTCACTCACTTCACTTCCTTTTCCCCTGCCTTCATCAATAGAGATTTACCATGTTCCTCCTTCACCCCCTCTTCCACGCCTCCCTCCTGTCCATAGCTGCCTTTACTCATAGTTTGAATCTCCGTGCCTGTAATTTGTCTCTGTTAAGCTCGACATGAACGAATGTAAAGTGTGTTTTTCTGTACTACTGTAATTTCTAAATATTTAATTCCATATTGGATGTAACTTATAACATACTTATCGTAATGAATGTAATGTAGAATATGTACAGTGTCTGGTTAGATGTGAGGGCATAATGACTCCATTCTCTCCTGATTAAATAAGCCGAGAAATAAATCGAAAAATAAATTAGCGAGCACATTTTCGTTCGCTGAAAATATAGCACCGCTGCGTTATAATCTTGTCCTAATCTGTTGAATACCCTCTAAAACAGTTACCACAGAAAAAAATAATAGAACTTTTGGATTAAGCGTTGTTAACTTCGCGCGCTCCGTTTTGAAGAGAGAATTCTTGCAACCTCCTTATGCGACTGAAAAAGATGTGTTGGGAATGCTAGTTAATCGACTGCAGTCATCAGACGGCAGCCGTAGGGGTCTCTTTGCACTTAAGACGAAGAAGTATAGGGTATGAATGTAAAGCTCGCTAGGTCGAAATATAACGATTTTGTGTACCAGGCGTCGCGTTCAAAATCTGTCCACGGGGAAAAGCCCGATTAAGTGCATCATGATCAGCTTGGTTTTATGCTTAAGGTCAGTTTTTCAAAGCTAACGTTAGACGTAAATCAAAGTCTTGAAAATTTATGCAAAATTACACTTTGAAGGCAGCATTGTTTGTCTTTGGTGATTCAAATAGTCGATATTACGTTGAAGATGAATAAAAAAGAAGAGAAGCACAAGAAGGACTTTAAAATTCTGCACATCAAACCTCATCACCATCAGCAATTGATCATCGATTGCTAGATAAAGCCTTCCTTTGGACTTTTCCATGAAATACGGTCTTCAGTTGAATGCATCTGTGCTACTCCTTTATACTTCCTATGCACCTTCCATTACGTCGTCATATCGGCGTTAGCAAATAACGCCTCTGTTCGATGTCCTGCCATTCTCCTAGCTACATGTATTCATATCCAACATTTTCATTAAAGTAATAATTACGTCTCCTATTCCCTGATTCATTTGTTTGTGTTTTTGTCACTCTCAGTATTTCTCGGCGTTCATCTCTCCGTTTCTTACTTGTAAGCCTGACGTTTCTTTCAGAGCTATGCCCAAGTGTTCATGCCCTGAAAAATACTGTTGTTGTTGTGGTCCTCAGTCCTGAGACTGGTTTGATGCAGCTCTCCATGCTACTCTATCCTGTGCAAGCTTCTTCATCTCCCAGTACCTACTGCAACCTACATCCTTCTGAATCTGCTTAGTGTATTGATCTCTTGGTCTCCCTCTACGATTTTTACCCTCCACGCTGCCCTCCAATGCTAAATTTGTGATCCCTTGATGCCTCAAAACATGTCCTACCAACCGATCCCTTCTTCTAGTCAAGTTGTG
Organism: Schistocerca nitens; assembly: GCF_023898315.1. Classification (NCBI taxonomy): domain Eukaryota; kingdom Metazoa; phylum Arthropoda; class Insecta; order Orthoptera; family Acrididae; genus Schistocerca; species Schistocerca nitens. The sequence continues at coordinate 983,536,415 of NC_064617.1, read as the reverse complement.
CCACAAACTTCTCTTCTCCCCAATCCTATTCAATACCTCCTCATTAGATACGTGATCTACCCACCTTATCTTCAGCATTCTTCTGTAGCACCACATTTCGAAAGCTTCTATTCTCTTCTTGTCCAAACTAGTTATCGTCCATGTTTCACTTCCATACATGGCTACACTCCATACAAATACTTTCAGAAATGACTTCCTGACACTTAAATCTATACTCGATGTTAACAAATTTCTCTTCTTGAGAAACGCTTTCCTTGCCATTGCCAGTCTACATTTTATATCCTCTCTACTTCGACCATCATCAGTTATTTTACTCCCTAAATAGCAAAACTCCTTTACTACTTTAAGTGTCTCATTTCCTAATCTAATACCCTCAGCATCACCCGATTTAATTTCACTACATTCCATTATCCTCGTTTTGCTTTTGTTGATGTTCATCTTATATCCTCCTTTCAAGACAGTGTCCATTCCGTTCAACTGCTCTTCCAAGTCCTTTGCTGTCTCTGACAGAATTACAATGTCATCGACGAACCTCAAAGTTTTTACTTCTTCTCCATGAATTTTAATACCTACTCCGAATTTTTCTTTTGTTTCCTTTACTGCTTGCTCAATATACAGGTTGAATAGCATCGGGGAGAGGCTACAACCCTGTCTCACTCCTTTCCCAACCACTGCTTCCCTTTCATGCCCCTCGACTCTTATAACTGCCATCTGGTTTCTGTACAAATTGTAAATAGCCTTTCGCTCCCTGTATTTTACCCCTGCCACCTTCAGAATTTGAAAGAGTATTCCAGTTAACATTGTCAAAAGCTTTCTCTAAGTCTACAAATGCTAGAAACGTAGGTTTGCCTTTCCTTAATCTTTCTTCTAAGATAAGTCGTAAGGTCAGTATTGCCTCACGTGTTCCAACATTTCTACGGAATCCAAACTGATCTTCCCCGAGGTCGGCTTCTACCAGTTTTTCCATTCGTCTGTAAAGAATTCGCGTTAGTATTTTGCAGCTGTGACTTATAAAACTGATAGTTCGGTAATTTTCACATCTGTCAACACATGCTTTCTTTGGGATTGGAATTATTATATTCTTCTTGAAGTCTGAGGGTATTTCGCCTGTCTCATACATCATGCTCACCAGATGGTAGAGTTTTGTCATGACTGGCTCTCCCAAGGCCATCAGTAGTTCTAATGGAATGTTGTCTACTCCCGGGGCCTTGTTTCGACTCAGGTCTTTCAGTGCTCTGTCAAACTCTTCACGCAGTATCTTATCTCCCATTTCGTCTTCATCTACATCCTTTTCCATTTCCATAATATTGTCCTCAAGTACATCGCCCTTGTATAAACCCTCTATATACTCCTTCCACCTTTCTGCCTTCCCTTCTTTGCTTAGAACTGGGTTTCCATCTGAGCTCTTGATATTCATACAAGTGGTTCTCTTATCTCCAAAGGTCTCTTTAATTTTACTGTAGGCAGTATCTATCTTACCCCTAGTGAGACAAGCCTCTACATCCTTACATTTGTCCTCTAGCCATCCCTGCTTAGCCATTTTGCACTTCCTGTCGATATCATTTTTGAGACGTTTGTATTCCCTTTTGCCCGCTTCATTTACTGCATTTTTATATTTTCTCCTTTCATCAATTAAAGTCAATATTTCTTCTGTGATCCAAGGATTTCTACTAGCCCTGGTCGTTTTACCTACTTGATCGTCTGCTGCCTTCACTACTTCATCCCTCAAGGCTGCCCATTCTTCTTCTATTGTACTTCTTTCCCCCATTCCTGTCAATTGTTCCCTTATGCTCTCCCTGAAACTATCTACAACCTCTGGTTCTTTCAGTTTATCCAGGTCCCATCTCCTTAAATTCCCACCTTTTTGCAGTTTCTTCAGTTTCAATCTGCAGTTCATAACCAATAGATTGTGGTCAGAATCCACATCTGCCCCAGGAAATGTCTTACAATTTAAAACCTGGTTCCTAAATCTCTGTCTTACCATTATATAATCTATCTGATACCTATTAGTATCTCCAGGATTCCTTCCAGGTATACAACCTTCTTTTATGATTCTTGAACCAAGTGTTAGCTATGATTAAGTTATGCTCTGTGCAAAATTCTACAAGGCGACTTCCTCTTTCATTCCTTCCCCCCAATCCATATTCACCTACTATGTTTCCTTCTCTCCCTTTTCCTACTGACGAATTCCAGTCACCAATGACTATTAAATTTTCGTATCCCTTCACTACCTGAATAATTTCTTTTATCTCGTCATACATTTCATCAATTTCTTCATCATCTGCAGAGCTCGTTGGCATATAAACTTGTACTACTGTAGTAGGCATGGGCTTTGTGTCTATCTTGGCCACAATAATGCGTTCACTATGCTGTTTGTAGTAGCTAACCCGGACTCCTATTTTTTTTATTCATTATTAAACCTACTCCTGCATTACCCCTATTTGATTTTGTATTTATAACCCTGTAATCACCTGACCAAAAGTCTTGTTCCTCCTGCCACCGAACTTCACTAATTCCCACTATATCTAACTTTAACCTATCCATTTCCCTTTTTAAATTTTCTAACCTACTTGCCCGATTAAGGGATCTGACATTCCACGCTCCGATCCGTAGAAAGCCAGTTTTCTTTCTCCTGATAACGACGTCCTCCTGAGTAGTCCCCGCCCGGAGATCCGAATGGGGGACTATTTTAGCTCCGGAATATTTTACCCATGAGGACGACATCATCATTTAATGACACAGTAAAGCTGCATGTCCTCGGGAAAAATTACGGCTGTAGTTTCCCCTTGCTTTCAGCCGTTCGCAGTACCAGCACAGCAAGGCTGTTTTGATCAGTCAATCATCCAGACTGTTGCCCCTGCAACTACTGAAAAGGCTGCTGCCCCTCTTCAGGAACCACACGTTTGTCTGGCCTCTCAACAGATACCCCTCCGTTGTGGTTGCATCTACGGTACGGCTATCTGTATCGCTGAGGCACGCAAGCCTCCCCACCAACGGCAAGGTCCATGGTTCGTGGGGGGCTGAAAATACTACCAGACACTAAATGAGTAATTAATAACGCAATATGACTTCGGCGACTGTTTGGTGATGGCAAAGCTTACGCAGGACGCATCGAAAGGCTTATTGGGGAATTACAGGGAAGTAACACAACTGAGTATTGAACTACATCAGTAACCGTAAATCTCATTCAATACTGCCTCAAAGTGTGCCTTACAGATTCTATATGTGCACGACAAATATTTTTGTCATTTGTTGTTTACACTACTTAATGAACTGGAAATAGAGGGCTCGTGTGGTGAAGTAATCGTTTAGGACGACGCCATTTCCGCTGCCGTATGATTTGAAGCACAGCATCAGCGTCGCATTACCTCGATTGCTGAAATTTCTTGGATGCAAGCACTGCAAGCCTTCGTAGCGTAGACCCTAACAAAACGCGATTTAAGTCTACATCTACATCCATACTCCACAAGCCACCTGACGGTGTGTGGCCGAGTTACAGTGAATGGAAATGTGAAATAACGATTAAGTACTCAGACATGGAGGCATGGTGCTCGTGGTAGATTTTTTGAAAAAAAAAAAAACAAGGAACAAAAGTCTAAGATAATTAATTCGCAAAGCCCAAATGTACACTCAGGAACATTGAAAATAGCGCACACAGAGGGAAGCAAGGTAGGGTAATGAGATTTTGCAAAGAAGTGTAGTGACATCCGAAATGTAAATGATCTATGTTTGGTACCAACGAGCTTGCCCACAGACCCTACAGTGGCTCAGCAATGAGGCAGAAGGTCGTATTAAAACAAAACGCAGTGGACTAGTCTTACACGTGACGGTCACATCCCGATTCCAGGAGGACGTTAGCAGCCCCAGAATGCCGCGAAGAAGTGTTAGGCGAAATGTTCACAGTTAAGCCGGTTTGAGGGGGGCGTAATCATTGGCATGGAAACCGCAAGCTGGTCGACACGCCGTGTTGTTCGCCAGGTCGATCGTTGGTAGTATTCCAGTAGACGATGTCGGGAGCAGCGGACACGAGGTGGCACCCACGTGAGAAGTACCCGTTCTGGAGCGGCCAGGAGGACGAAGAAGTGAGAGGATGGAAGGATCGTGTGGCAAGCGATCAGCGATCCAACACTTATTCGCTCTACGACACAAGCAGATGTACGGGTGGCAGCTTTTTTGCAAAGCATTTCTAGACGCCTTGTGGGTGCAACTTTGCAGTCCAGGTGCTCTTGACGTGTACTGCCGTTAATACCGAGATATCGGTGACTTCGTGTTCAGTGGACTGTCCCATATTGGCAGAAGATGGTGTTTAGTGATAAATCCCGATTCGTTTTGGGAAGGGGTGTGGAGGAATCCTGGTGAACAGCACAGATCCACCTACACTGTCGCGCACCACAGGCACTGCTGTCCATGGAGCCGTAGCCTACGATAGCAGGTTCGCTCTAATTTTGGTACGTGGAACTTTAATGGGCCAGCGTTATGTCGATCACACCATTCAACCTCATGTGGGATCTTTCCTATATGATCTACCAGGGGCTCTTTTGCAGCAAGATAATGCTCGTCGGCATGCGGCTTGAGTGGCTCAAGAATTCGTACATCTTGTTCCGACTGTACCACGGCTGTCCTGCTCCCCGCACTTGTCCCCTATAAAGCAAGTGTGGGACTAGCTGAAATACGAGATGCTGTCGTGTCACTCTGTACAAGATTTGGAGGAGGCTGTTGAAGGTTTTGTGGCCCAGTTTGCCTCAGGACAACGTCAGACTTCTAATCAGTTCGACGCCAGGCCATGTTGCGGCATGTACGGCACCAAAAGGTGGTCCAAAGCGTTATTGATGTTGCACTCAATTTGGCTCCTTGCATTTTGTTTACTTGTCTTAATTTTTGCATCTATATCATTATGTCTACTAAGTTTCATTTCGATCCAGTGCTCCCCTCAAGATGTGCTATTTTCAGGGTTCTTAAGTGTATGAAAAATTCAATATAATACAAAACCGATCTGATGTACAAGTTAGCCGTTACAGTTTCAGGTGTTTCTGTTACCATGACTTGGACCTGCAGCTCACTCTACTGAGAACATGAATATGTTTATTTCAACACTCTAGTGCTAAACATGTTCATGGTGAGTACGCTGTAGAAACTGCCGTCTTGAAAGACGACAGCCGTGTTCACAGGACAGCACGCACACGTTCCTGGTTTAAGGTACACCCAGCCACCATATCGGGTCTCGACTGGCCTACTACATCACCCTATCTTAATCCCACAGAAAATATATGGGATTAGTGGGAACTGTTCAAGAAACGTAACCATCAATATACTAGCATTTTGGTAGCTCTGTGGAATCTAATCATCAATGTGTGGTTTCTGCTAACATAGCATACGTGAAAATAATAATAATAATAATAATAATAATAGTAAAACTTGGGTCTCTCTTCCTCGCCGAACTGAGCCTATTATCAATTTTTAGTCGGTTGTGCTTATTGTAACCGAAAGGATAAGGCATTATAATCTGTAAGTCTCTATGTGTTAGTTACCGTTACCAAAATAATAAATAGACGTGGTGCCCTTGGTCGTTAGCCTAGTTACTTGCGCATCTCGGCAATTCCCGTAAGAGGGTCTGACGGGACGAGAGCTGGGGTAGTCTGTGCGTTTGTCATGACCACTGGTCAGCACGCCTGCCTAGTGAGCAGGAGATCTGTGTTCGAATCCCGAGCGACTATAAAGTTTCAATTTGCCCCACTGATCTAAGTCAATATCCGCTAGCTTTAATTCCCTTGTGTCTTGATTTATACTGGCTGGACGATCAAAATTGCGTCTGTTCTTTCGGACAAACGTCTAAAAATGAGATTGGCATGAAGTACAAAATAGCTAAGCGCAACTGGTTCAAATGGCTCTGAGCACTGTTGGACTTAACATCTGAGGTCATGAGTCCTTTAGAACTTAGAACTACTTAAACCTAACTAACCTAAGGACATCACACACATCCATGCTCAAGGCAGGATTCGAACCTGCGACCGTAGCGGTCGCGCGGTTCCAGACTGAAGCGCCTAGAACCGCTCGGCCACAACGGCCCGCTAAGCGGAAGTGGCTAGAGGATATAGAAGTATGGGTAACTGGGGGAAGATAGATACCACCTACAGGAAAACTAAAGAGGCGTTTGGAGAAAAGAGAAGCAGCTGTATGAATATCAAGTCCTCAGATGGAAAAGCAGAACTAAGCAAAGAAGGGAAAATTGGAAGGTTGGGCCTATACATGGGAAAGGGACTTGAATATAGTATTATAGAAAGGGACGAGGAAGTAAATGAAGATGAGATGGGAGATATGACAGGGCGAGAAAAATTTGACAGAGCACTGAAAGACCTAACCTGAATTAGAGTCCTTGGAATAGACGACATTTGCTCAGTACTGCTGATATCCTTAGGAGAGCCAGCCATGACCAAAGACTTACGGGACATGGGAAATGCCCACAGACTTGAAGAAAAATCTAATAATTCCATTTCCAAAGAAAGCAGGTGCCGACAGGTGTGAAAATTTCCGAACAATAAGTTTAATAAATCATGGTTTAAAAATACTAAAACGAATTATTTACAGATGAACAGAAATTGTCCAACCCGAAAACAGGAAATGACTCTGTGCGTTTCTTCTGGCCTTACTAGAAACTGATGAAGTATGTTAAAAGTGCAAATTAATGCCCGTGTCAATGTTTTTCTACATTGCGTAGTTATAATAGAAATATTATTGGTGACTCCGCTCATCTTGATCTATATAAATATTATAGTAGAAATAACGAAAGGAAGTATATAATTTTGAGTGTAACAACGAAGATACTGTGTACTACTGAAATGTTTACATTCATCGGCGATGTAGAGTGTGTATGAATGTGTCCCTCTCTCTCTCTCTCTCTCTCTCTCTCTCTCTCTCTCTCTGCAGCAGAATAGCATTGTAGCAATACAGAACTCGGGCCTTCACGATCCGTTTAAACAGCTTTATAAGTGTGCATTCTTGTTAACTTCTACCGATACAGTGATCATGCTCCTTGCGGCAGCGAGAGCATGTAAGGATGGTAGTGACTGAGTGCCACTATCAGCTGATGCCAATGAAAGTTACCTGGCGGTAACAGAGTTCTAACCTTGCCAAGTATTCTCCAGTGTGCAGTTAGTGTCCTGGAATAAGGAACGCCACATGCACAAATGTAAGATACATACAAAAGAAAGTGTAACACACCCGAATTGGAGAAGGCTGCTTCTCCAAAGGTGTCTCAAGTGAGAGTTAAAACAAGCAAAAAAAGTGTCTGGTCTCAGAGTTTACTGATATACGGTATTCATACACTAGCTAGAATCGTTCTTGAGCCAACATTTCATGCACTACACCGACAACGAAGAGAATGTACTTTGCTTTTTCTAAAAACTGTAAATTTTGTTTTTCGTTTACTACTGCGTTCGCATTAGTGATGAGGCAGTGACTCCATGCTGGAGAAAATGTGGCAAGTTTTGAGCTTTGTTGCTCCCTTGAACTGTCATTGGCATCAGTTGATACTGGCACTCACTCGTTACTATCCTTACATAATCTCGGTTTCACGTACAGCCCGATAGCTGTGTCGATAAAGCTGAGCCGGCCGCGGTGGCCGAGCTGTTCTAGGCGCTTCAGTCCGGAAACGTGCGACTGCTACGGTCGCAGGTTCGAATCCTGCCGCGGGCATGGATGTGTGTGATGCCCTTAGGTAAGTTAGGTTTAAATAGTTCTAAGTTCTAGGGGACTGATGACCTCAGATGTTAAGTCCCATAGTGGTCAGAGCCATTTGAACCTTTTTTTTTTTTTTTTTTTTTGATAAAGCTGAACTTCCGACTAATTACACGATAACGCAATTATTGTCATTCATCCTGCCGAGATTAAAATGTTCGTAGGCAAGTAAAGTTATGGATAAATGTGAGAAAACGTCCATACTGACTATTCATTGGCGAAAATATAAAAGGAATTCGCAATTACACAGTGGTCGCATTTAATTTAATGAACATAATTAAACGTCATACACTCCTCCAGGAACAGGTATTCATAGCGACATGCCACCAAGTCATTCTTTTAATTGGAGACGAGGAGAAAAAGTGGTGATCACGGTAGAGTTCTCTCACGGGTGGACGCGAACGTGACAGAGGTTAACGACTATTGCCCGCCCCCCCCCCCCCCGCATACTATCGGCCGTTTGGGGGGGGGGGGGGGGGACACACGTCGTCCTGACGTAACAGCGCCTCCGGATACGTCCCGTTAATTAACAGCTAGAGTGAGCCCAAGCGGTTCTCCGCATGAGCGCGGCTGTCGAAAAAAGTCCTCCATTAGCCACGAGGCTGGTGGGCCGCAGAGTCTGGATACAGGTGAAACGTTATGGTTCCCAGATACAATATCGCCACATTTTCGTTGACGTCCCGTATGCTACATTATTTTCTACCATTCACTGAAGAGTCTCATTAAAAAAATACCTTTTAATGGGGAAACACTTCTCGTACAGAAATTCAACGCTGTTATGATTCTACCTCTACATCTAAGTAAGTACTCCACGAGCTACCGTATGATGCATGGAGGAGGGTACTTTATTCCATTACTAGTCATTTTCTTTCGTGTTTCACTCGCAACTAGAGCGAGGGAAAAACGATTGTCTGTAAGCCTCCGTAGGACCACTAATTTTTCTAGTCCTATCTTCGTGGTCGTTACGCAACGTGTACGTTGGCGACAGCAGAATTGTTCTCCAGTCAGCTTCAAAACGTCGTCTTCTCTCCAGGGATTCCCATTTGGGTTCATGAAGTGTCTCCGTAATACCTGCGTGTTGATGGAGCCTACCGGTAACAAATCTCCCAGCACACCTCTGAACTGCTTCGATGTCTTCCGTTATCCCCACCTGTTACGGATCCCAAACACTCGAACATTACTCAAGAATAGGTCGCACTAGTGTCACATACGCTGTGTCCTTTGCAGATGAACCACACTTTACCACATTCGCCTTCCCTACTACAGTCCTTGAATGCTGATTCCATTTCGTATCGCTTTGCAACGTTGCGCCTTGATACTGTGTTCAAATGTTTTAAATGGCTCTGAGCACTATGGGACTTAACATCTGAGGTCATCAGTCCCCTAGAACTTAGAATTACTTAAATCTAACTAACCTAAGGACATCACACACACCCATGCCCGAGGCAGGATTCGAACCTGCGACCGTAGTGGTCGCGCGGTTCCAGACTGAAGCGCCTAGAACCGCTCGGCCGCTCCGCCTGGATACTGTGTCAGCAGTACTGTACTAGTGCTGTATTCGACCATTAATGGCTTCTTTTTCCTACTCGTTTGTGTTAACTTACATTTTTCTACATTTAGGGCAAGCTGCCATTTATCAGTTATCTTGTATCCTTCTACAATGACTCAATGACGACACCACAGCATCATCCGTAAACAGCGGCAGAATATTGCTGATCCTATTCTAGAGATCATTTATAAATGTAGAGAAAAACAGAGGTCCTATTACAGTTCGTCGAGGAGCTCCTCGCTATACTCTTGAATCTGCTCAACACTCGCCTTTGAGGACAACACACTATATTCTTTTAGTTAAGAAATCTTCGAGCCACTCACATATCTGGCGACCTATTCCGTATGCTAAGACGCTTGTTAACAGCCTGCAAAGGGACACCATGTCAAACGCTTTCCGAAAATCTAGGAGTCTGGAACCTAGCTGTTCCGTTCGTTCTAACCGCTGAGTCTGACAAATGGTAAAAACTGCCCTCGCAAAAGAGCGCCTCTCCATCCATATCTACACTCCTGGAAATGGAAAAAAGAACACATTGACACCGGTGTGTCAGACCCACCATACTTGCTCCGGACACTGCGAGAGGGCTGTACAAGCAATGATCACACGCACGGCACAGCGGACACACCAGGAACCGCGGTGTTGGCCGTCGAATGGCGCTAGCTGCGCAGCATTTGTGCACCGCCGCCGTCAGTGTCAGCCAGTTTGCCGTGGCATACGGAGCTCCATCGCAGTCTTTAACACTGGTAGCATGCCGCGACAGCGTGCACGTGAACCGTATGTGCAGTTGACGGACTTTGAGCGAGGGCGTATAGTGGGCATGCGGGAGGCCGGGTGGACGTACCGCCGAATTGCTCAACACGTGGGGCGTGAGGTCTCCACAGTACATCGATGTTGTCGCCAGTGGTCGGCGGAAGGTGCACGTGCCCGTCGACCTGGGACCGGACCGCAGCGACGCACGGATGCACGCCAAGACCGTAGGATCCTACGCAGTGCCGTAGGGGACCGCACCGCCACTTCCCAGCAAATTAGGGACACTGTTGCTCCTGGGGTATCGGCGAGGACCATTCGCAACCGTCTCCATGAAGCTGGGCTACGGTCCCGCACACCGTTAGGCCGTCTTCCGCTCACGCCCCAACATCGTGCAGCCCGCCTCCAGTGGTGTCGCGACAGGCGTGAATGGAGGGACGAATGGAGACGTGTCGTCTTCAGCGATGAGAGTCGCTTCTGCCTTGGTGCCAATGATGGTCGTATGCGTGTTTGGCGCCGTGCAGGTGAGCGCCACAATCAGGACTGCATACGACCGAGGCACACAGGGCCAACACCCGGCATCGTGGTGTGGGGAGCGATCTCCTACACTGGCCGTACACCACTGGTGATCGTCGAGGGGACACTGAATAGTGCACGGTACATCCAAACCGTCATCGAACCCATCGTTCTACCATTCCTAGACCGGCAAGGGAACTTGCTGTTCCAACAGGACAATGCACGTCCGCATGTATCCCGTGCCACCCAACGTGCTCTAGAAGGTGTAAGTCAACTACCCTGGCCAGCAAGATCTCCGGATCTGTCCCCCATTGAGGATGTTTGGGACTGGATGAAGCGTCGTCTCACGCGGTCTGCACGTCCAGCACGAACGCTGGTCCAACTGAGGCGCCAGGTGGAAATGGCATGGCAAGCCGTTCCACAGGACTACATCCAGCATCTCTACGATCGTCTCCATGGGAGAATAGCAGCCTGCATTGCTGCGAAAGGTGGATATACACTGTACTAGTGCCGACATTGTGCATGCTCTGTTGCCTGTGTCTATGTGCCTGTGGTTCTGTCAGTGTGATCATGTGATGTATCTGACCCCAGGAATGTGTCAATAAAGTTTCCCCTTCCTGGGACAATGAATTCACCGTGTTCTTATTTCAATTTCCAGGAGTGTATATATACGTGTACGGTGGATTCTCATAAAATTTTATTTATCACCTTGAAAACAAAGTTACGTAGTTATTTGTTTGTTTACAAGTAGTCGTCTGCAGTCCCGGTATCAACTGAAATCCCGGCGCCAGATTGATAAATTTGGGTGCCGTTTCCTGCGTTCGTAAGGAAACTGAGCTCCTATGATCCATGGTGAGATGGTGGAAGTGTATGGCAACAATACACCACCGTGCGGCGCAGTAGTTATGTGGCGCAGACGCCTCTAGCGTGGCTGTACAAGTTGGAACGATGAAGAACGAAGTGGTACAACATCTCTCTGTGAAGACTCGGTAACCGTAAAAGAAGTGCGGGTCCTGGTGCCCGAAGACGGGCGTATCTCAATCGAGGCGATAGTCGAAAAATAGAAAAATAATCGTTGAACGATTTTCAGCATCTTGCAGGGCGTTTTGACGCGTCAGAGGTCCCTGCCCGTTTCATTCCAGAACCACTCACACACATTCAAACAGTCCGCCGAATGGAGGTAGCAGCGGGAGTATTGCACCTGTGTCAGGCAAACTCAGACGACTTACTTAGTCGCCTTAACGCGATGCACCAGTGCTGGCTCTACCACTACAACCGCAAGTCTAATGAGTAAAGTTAACAATGGAGTCGTGTCAATTCACCACAACCGAAAAAGGCCAAGACACAACCATCATGATTCTCAGCGTTTCTTTGGGAATGCCGTGGTGTTCTTCAAACTGATTATACTCGTAAGTGGCCAACTTACGAAATCTCGTGCTGCGGTTATCGGAGACTGTCAAGACGAAGCATCGCAGTAGGCTGTCCAATGGGATTTCTAGCTTTACGACGACGTCCCAGCTCATTCTGCACAAGACACATGTCGCTTCTTTGGGTCATCAAATTTTGCCTTCTACTTCGTATTCTCGTGACGTGGCGCTCAGTGACTTTTCTCCTCATTTCTCGAATGGTGCAGTAAGACATTTCCGAAATGAAGATGGGATGACATTCGAGAGGAAACGTTTCCTGAACAACCAAAATGCAGACTTTTACAACCATTGTCTCCACCAAGTCATCTGTCGTTGGGAAAATGTCTTCACATTGAAGGGTGCATATTTAGAGAAGTTTCATAGTAGCAACTCGATTACATTTAGGTAATAAATCTTCGTGACTGCCTCTGGAACGTCTACATCCTCACATGTAATTCGCAAGCGACTGGAAAGTGTGACAAAACTACCTCCCTCTCTTTGCGTTCCATCCAATTGTTGGCTTGAACTGTCCTACATTCAAAATTTCGTTAACTGATTGCATAACTTCGTTCTCAATCTGTACAATTTCTGTTTCGGTGTACCGATTGTATATTTCTGTATATTTCTTATTGCAAATGAGTGTCAGGACTACTTTCAAACTTGTCGTATTAAGTTTTCTCAATAACAATTTAACTTTATCCCCACTAGAAGTAAACTGTCCAATACAACCAAAAAAACTAAGATACTTCACGTATGTTCCATTAACACGTACTCTACCTTAGTTTTTCCAGCTGAAAGACACTAAAATTCCGCCTATAACTGTTGAAAACAATTGTTTTGATGTAGAATCTCCTCGTGTGAGGTAATTCGCATCAATTTCTCCGTTCTATAACTTCCTCACAACTTGCCAATGGGCTACTGGGCTGAACAGACTGTTCCTTTTTTTTAGAATGAGCTCTCTCTTTTATTTCTCTCTGATTATGCAAGCTAATTTAACAGCTGAGATTGTGAAACGCCTCGATTTTGCTTGTGCCCGTAACCAGCCTGCTGTTATTGAATCCCGTTAAGATTCTATGAAAATGATCAAATGATCAAATGGGAACTGATACTTCCAACTAAATTTCCAGCTTGTTTGTCGCGTTTTAAACGGCGACACAGAATGCACAGCACTTACAGATTCGCTGCGACTGGCTACTGTTTCACGTCTGTAAATTAAGTTAGACGTTTTTTGTTCTACGCCAACGGTTGCAGTTGTATTTCTGAGGAAAGACGGAGAAAGAGAAACCTATCTATGATATATTAAAAGCACCATAAGAAAGTGCATAGTTACCGTGACAGATCTTACCTCCTAACCAACCTTCTATGTCGCTGTCAAGAATATATGCGTTGGAGCTACACTTGCTGTTAACGATCCAGAAGTGTATTGCTCCATCCGCATTTCATAAGCTCTGTCTTTCATTTGGTAAGCATGGAGTAATATCGACACGGCTGAAAAACACTGACACGAATATTTTATAGAAGAATGGAAAAACTGGTAGAAGCCGACCTCGAGGAAGATCACTTTTTATTTCCGGAAAAATGTAGGAACACGCGAGGCAACACTTCTCATAGCAGATAGGTTAAGGAAAGGCAAACGTACGTTTATAGCGTATGCAGACATAGAAAAAGCTTTTGTCAATATTGACTGGAATAGTCTCATAAAAATTCTAAAGGTCTCAGGGGTAAAATAGGGAACGAAAGGCTATATACAATTAGTACAGAAGCCAGATGGCAGTTATAAGAGCAGATGGGCACGAAAGGGAAGCAGCGGTTGAGAAGGGAGTGAGACAAGGTTGTAGCCTATCCCCCGCGTTATTCAATCAGTATATTGAGCAAGCAGTCAAGAAAACAAAAGAAAAATTTGGAGTAGCAATTAAAGTCCAGGGAGAAGAAATAAAAATTCTGAGGTTTATCGATGACATTGTAATTCTGTCAGAGACAGCAAAGGACTTGGAAGAGCGGTTGAACGGAATGGACAGTGTCTTGAAATAAAGGGTATAAGTTGAACATCAACAAAAGCAAAACGAGGGTAATGGAATGTAGTCGAATTAAGTCGGGTGATGCTGATGAAATTAGGTTAGGAAATGAGACACTTAAAGTAGTAGACGAGTTTTGCTATTTGGGAGGAATGGTAACAGATGGTGGTCGAAGTAGGGAGGATAAAAAATGTAGACTGACAATGGGAAGAAAAGCGTTTCTGAAGAAGAGAAATTTGTTAATGTCAGTTTTAGATTTAAGTGACAGGAAGTCATTTCTGAAAGTATTTGTATGGAGTGTACCCATGTATGGAAGTGAAACATGGACGATAAATAGTTTGGACAAGAAGAGAATAGAAGCTTTCGAAATGTGGTGCTACAGAAGAGTGTTGGAGATTAGATGCGTAGATCACGTAACTAATGAAGAGATGCCGGCTGGAGTGGCCGAGCGGTTCTAGGCGCTACAGTCTGGAGCCGCGCGACCTCTACGGTCGCAGGTTCGAATCCTGCCTCGGGCATGGATGTGTGTGATGTCCTTAGGTTAGTTAGGTTTAAGTAGTTCTAAGTTCTAGGGGACTGATGACCTCAGAAGTTAAGTCCCATAGTGCTCAGAGCCATTTGAACCAATTAATGAAGAGATTCAGAATAGAATTGGGGAGACATGAAATTTGTGGTACAACCTGACTAGAAGGCGGGATCGGTTGGCAGAACACATTCTGCGGCATCAGGGGATCACCAATTTAGTATTGGAGGGAAGCATGGCGCTGGCGGAGGGGGGGGGGGGGAATAAAAATCGTATAGGGAGACGAAGAGGTGAATACAGTAAGCAGATACAGGCGGATGTAGGTTGAAGTAGTTACTCGAAGATAAAGAAGCATGTACAGGATGGAGTAGCCAGGAAAGCTGCATCAAACCAGTCTTTGGACTGAAGACCACAACAACAACAACTACTACAATATCGATACTAAAACCCCATGGACGTTGATGCGATGTTCTCATCAGCGTCTGTCCCTCCCCGTGACCTTTTATTCTCATGTATTATTGCACCGATATATGGTTTATTTTGATGTTCCCGTAAATTGAGAAGCCGCAGGTCTAACTGCTTAGATATGTGTGTGTAGTCTTGGAATTGCAATGAAAGGTTTCAGTCCTCTATTGCAGTGCATACGTTTTTGCTATGACAGAGAAAAACACTCAGACTTCCTGTGGTGTTGGGTATTGATACTGCTTCCGCCATTCTAGCACACAAATACTAATGTCAGATTTAATAAGTTCCCTCTCTTGTTTTCCCCGTCTATTTCTTCTAGTCCATCTTGCGTCGACAGTATCTTGGTAACCTATAACTTTATTAACCAGGTTATGTAAGTAGAGACAACAGGTGCGGGTCTACTCAGCGCTCGGCTCATGTTCACGTGAAAGGAAATAATCGCTACATCCTGCGCAGGATCTGTGCTACTTTCACTTTTTTTCAGTTATGCGACCAGCCAGTAGCAATAGTTCGTCGGTCTAGAGTCGCGTGGTTTTCTAAAGCCTGCAGTATTCGACTATATTCAAAGCGTATTTCTTTCATTTATTTAATTTCTCCGTAATCCGCAGTAGTCTTTTCATTTGTTATCCTTACAAAAGTCAACATTACAATAACAAGTCGCATCCTTGCCCTATAACTTATATACTTCGCCCCCTGTATCAATTTTTTTTCCCTTTATTGTAATTTTAAACACCTATACAGGCGGGCTGTCAGCAGCATAGTACGCTGCTCTTCAGCCTTAAGTGGAACAATAAACATGACAGAGGTGATATATACAATACAAAAAACGGCGGGCAAAAAATGGAGACACAAAAAAACAAGAAACAAGAAGCCGTTCACGTTGGACGATAAAAACACTAACACTTGGAGACACGGCGCACAAAACACGGAGAACGGCGACGGCACATGTGAACAGTTGAGTTGTAACTGCACGAAACACAAAACGATGCACACACACTAAACACTGATGGCGAACCTGTTTCAAGGAATAAAGCTCCATTTACACTTTACAACCCACTGGACTAATATGAGAGTGTGGGCGAGTCCTGCGACCTCGAGGGCTGCATTACCCGCTATGTGGATGGGGCACACTTAATCATACAGGGTGTTTCAAAAATGACCGGTATATTTGAAACGGCAATAAAAACTAAACGAGCAGCGATAGAAATACACCGTTTGTTGCAATATGCTTGGGACAACAGTACATTTTCAGGCGGACAAACTTTCGAAATTACAGTAGTTACAATTTTCAACAACAGATGGCGCTGCAAGTGATGTGAAAGATATAGAAGACAACGCAGTCTGTGGGTGCGCCATTCTGTACGTCGTCTTTCTGCTGTAAGCGTGTGCTGTTCACAACGTGCAAGTGTGCTGTAGACAACATGGTTTATTCCTTAGAACAGAGGATTTTTCTGGTGTTGGAATTCCACCGCCTAGAACACAGTGTTGTTGCAACAAGACGAAGTTTTCAACGGAGGTTTAATGTAAGCAAAGGACCGAAAAGCGATACAATAAAGGATCTGTTTGAAAAATTTCAACGGACTGGGAACGTGACGGATGAACGTGCTGGAAAGGTAGGGCGACCGCGTACGGCAACCACAGAGGGCAACGCGCAGCTAGTGCAGCAGGTGATCCGACAGCGGCCTCGGGTTTCCGTTCGCCGTGTTGCAGCTGCGGTCCAAATGACGCCAACGTCCACGTATCGTCTCATGCGCCAGAGTTTACACCTCTATCCATACAAAATTCAAACGCGGCAACCCCTCAGCGCCGCTACCATTGCTGCACGAGAGACATTCGCTAACGATATAGTGCACAGGATTGATGACGGCGATATGCATGTGGGCAGCATTTGGTTTACTGACGAAGCTTATTTTTACCTGGACGGCTTCGTCAATAAAAAGAACTGGCGCATATGGGGAACCGAAAAGCCCCATGTTGCAGTCCCATCGTCCCTGCATCCTCAAAAAGTACTGGTCTGGGCCGCCATGTCTTCCAAAGGAATCATTGGCCCATTTTTCAGATCCGAAACGATTACTGCATCACGCTATCTGGACATTCTTCGTGAATTTGTGGGGGTACAAA
The DNA here is from genome assembly GCF_023898315.1 of Schistocerca nitens. Lineage (NCBI taxonomy): Eukaryota > Metazoa > Arthropoda > Insecta > Orthoptera > Acrididae > Schistocerca > Schistocerca nitens. The sequence goes on along the minus strand of NC_064617.1, from coordinate 983,519,339 downwards.
CTGCCTTAGACGACACTGCGAACACCTCGTGGTTTATGCAAGATGGTGCCCGGCCACATCGCACGGCCGACGTCTTTAATTTCCTGAATGAATATTTCGATGATCGTGTGATTGCTTTGGGCTATCCGAAACATACAGGAGGCGGCGTGGATTGGCCTCCCTATTCGCCAGACATGAACCCCTGTGACTTCTTTCTGTGGGGACACTTGAAAGACCAGGTGTACCGCCAGAATCCAGAAACAATTGAACAGCTGAAGCAGTACATCTCATCTGCATGTGAAGCCATTCCGCCAGACACGTTGTCAAAGGTTTCGGGTAATTTCATTCAGAGACTACGCCATATTATTGCTACGCATGGTGGATATGTGGAAAATATCGTACTATAGAGTTTCCCAGACCGCAGCGCCATCTGTTGTTGAAAATTGTAACTACTGTAATTTCGAAAGTTTGTCTGCCTGAAAATGTACTGTTGTCCCAAGCGTATTGGAACAAACTGTATTTCTATCGCTGCTCGTTTAGTTTTTATTGCCGTTTCAAATATACCGGTCATTTTTGAAACACCCTGTATGTGTACATTTTGAGGCGTAGCGCCTTCGCATCGCTCCTGTCACTTGTTAGGACGATATCGTTATAGGCGTGAGTCATCGACAGATGTCACCAGCTGACATGGACCCGAGTTACAGAGCTGCACGTAGTTGTACTAGTAGGCGGCAGAGGTCAGCAGTTGACGGACAGTGCTAGCAGTCGTAGTCAAAACAATGTTGCAAAGTTATGTTTGACTAATACTTAATGTATTTGAATGATTATAATTGTTTTATATGTGTATTAATTAGCAGTGTGAGTGTTGTATGAGTGAAGAAGAACAGAAGTAAATGAAAATTGTTTTGTTTATCCAAAAAGTACCACCTAAACTATACAGGGATTTTACTATAATTAAATGTGCAGTCAGTTTATGGTACTAATAAATCGTGAGTAGAACACAAATTAATCGGTAATTTCAGAAGGAGTAATTTTATATTTGATACTTTTCTAAATTTATTTATTTATCAATTGCCATAGAAAGAAATGTTTTACTATGATTGGTCATTGAAGTAAAGCGCGGGTTAGCGCGGGATAATACTGCAACCTGATTTGCTGTTTGTGATATCAGCCAATCAGAAAAATGCAGGCTCGCGCCAATCTACGCTGGCAACAAAGCCTTTGGTGTGATCTAGGTAAGTCGGGGCTGAGGGTTCGAACTAGTAGCATCTCATTGAAAGCAGCTCCGACGAAAGTCCTGTAAAATCGCGGAAAAATGCTAATTACGAGTTCGCGAAGTAGTACAAAATGTATGTAAGTGAACGGTATAGTGGAAGTCGTGTGGAATTTCAGACGGAATATCAAAATTATTGCTTTTGACTGTTAGTTAAAACCGCGTGGCGTGTTGTGCGATCTAAGACTGGAACAGGTATTACGTGTAGAGCAGAGTGCACAACATTTGAGCGAGCATTTTCATAACTAAACGATCCGCTGAACTCTATTTAACTTCGGTAACGGGTGTAAATACCATAAACTGGCTACGTGTGTGGTTATGGTGTGCGTGGGAAATTTACATTGTGTAGACACTTAGTACGGACTTGACAGTATTAAGTGTGATCTTTATCGTAAAAATACACCTGAAAATTTACATTGCCAAGTTAAAACTTTTATTTCAGTAGCTAGCCACATCCTGTTTACCGGACAATTCTATGTAGGCCTATGTTGCGACCTGCAGTAGTGGTCTAGTATTTTCTACTACAGCTTTTAGCTAGACAAATGAACATTGCTGGACATTGGCAGGGCGGTAAAAAGAAGCGTGCCACGCCGCAATTTCAACGCCTGTGTAATAAAAGGTTGGCAATTGCCACGCCAGTTCGAAATACACTGATGAGCCAAAACATTTTGGCCACCTCCTCCACAATTTGCTCGCCACCTCCGGAACTCAACACAGCATGAATTCGACAAGTCCTTAGTAGGAGACATTCCGCATTCGATGTCTACGCAGAGGTCACGTAATTCCCGTAAATGATTTTTAGGGGCAGAGCTGGCGGCCAGTAGCGTCCCGGACGTGCTTCATCGGTTTCAGACCAGGCGAATTTGGTGTTGAAGTGAGATGGCTGTCATGCTCCTGAAACCAGTGTAACACCATTCTGACCTTGTGACACGGACTTTTACTCTGATCGAAAACATCATCACTGTCTATTAAGACATCAGACACTAAGGGATGCGCGGGCTGCGATCGTCGTGCGGTTCATATTTAGCCTGGGATGACGGTGTATCCAGACACGACCATCGACCCATTACACTGATATGCGATAAAAAAAGACGAGCAAGATAAAGTAAGGTAATATATTGACTGTTGTTGTGGTCTTCAGTCCTGAGACTGGTTTGATGCAGCTCTCCATGCTACTCTATCCTGTGCAAGCTTCTTCATCTCCCAGTACCTACTTCAACCCACATCCTTCTGAATCTGCTTAGTGTATTCATCTCTTGGTCTCCCTCTACGATTTTTACCCTCCACGCTGCCCTCCAATACTAAATTGCTGATCCCTTGATGCTTCAGAACATGTCCTACCAACCGATCCCTTCTTCTAGTCAAGTTGTGCCACAAACTCCTCTTCTCCCCAATTCTGTTCAATACCTCCTCATTGTTTATGTGATCTACCCATCTAATCTTCAGCATTCTTCTGTAGCACCACATTTCGAAAGCTTCTATTCTATTCTATTCTATTCTTGTCCAAACTATTTATCGTCCATGTTTCACTTCCAATATACTGACTACTCGGTGCCTATGAATGAAAATACGCGAGCATGTTGTCATAGGTCTCTCAGTTGGACGTCACTTGTCGTGAGGGTAGCATGACTGTAGTGCCAAATGAGGCTGGTCCCACAACACGAGGCAGCAGAGGCATCGGGAAAAGACAGTGTGTCAAGCAACGATCAGTTACGATGCGCTGTGGTTTTATTCGCCATTCCAACATGGCCCGGAGATAACATTCTGATGACTTGGTACGGGGAAGAATCATCGGGAAACTGAAAGAAGGAATAAAGCGAAACGAATGCAGCCCAGGAGTTTCGTGTGGCTCGCAGCATTGTCTGACGTACATGAGGAGTGTTCCAAACCACAGACACCGCTGCCCGAAGGAAACTGGCTGGTCAACCATGGTCAGCCAGACCTGCAGATGATGGCTGGATTGTGCACCGAGCAACAAGGGACCACGCCGAACAGCGGGTCCAATTTCAAAGACGTTTAACAGAAGCGGAAGGCAGTCTCATGCTCCATGTTGGCAGACTGGCCACATGAGGATGGTTTCTTCACACGACCACTAGTGCTTTGTGTTCCGCTGACCCCCGTGCATCGGTGGCACCGATGGTGATGTCGCCAAGTTAGTTAGTTGGTTGCGTGTTCCATTGAATTTACCCCATTCCCTTAAATGGCACAAAATGCGTATACTATATTTTTAGATTATTTATTCCTATTCAAGAATTGATCTATGGTACAGAAGGAGCTGTCAGGGAGATATGATTTCAATTTATTTTTGAAGTTATTACTGCTGCCTGTCAATCATTTTATTTCATCTGGTAAATTGTCGAACATTTTTATAGCAGCATATATTACCCTTTCCTGTGCCAAAGATAGGTTGAGTAAAGGATAGTGTAAGTCTTTCTTTTTTCTGCTATTATAATCATGAGTGTCACTGCTGTTTTTAAACTGGTCCATGTTGTTGGTAACAAATTTCATTACTGAGTAAATGTACTGTGAGGCGGCTGTAAGAATTCCCAATCTTTTAAAAAGATTCCTACAAGATGTGCGACTATGAACCCCACACATTATTCTAACCACTTTCTTTTGAGCAGTGAATACTCTTCGTCTAAATGTTGCGTTACCACAAAATATTAGTCCCTATGACATCAGAGAGTGAAAGTATGCAGAGTATGTTAGCTTACTAATTTATGTATCCTCATAACTGGCAATTATTCTGACTGCAAAAGTTCCTGAACCTAGTCGCTTTAGAATTTTCTAATTAAGATTCTCATCTATATGCACACCCAAAACCTTATTATGCTCTATCCTGTCTACTGACTTCTGTTGATGTGTTATTTTTATTGAAGGAACTGTACTTTTTGCAGCAGAAAATTGGATGTACTGTGTTTTTTCAAAGTTTAGAGCAAGCCCATTTGCAGAAAACCAATTAATGACTTTTCCAAAGACCTTATTTGTATCATTTTCAATTGGAGTTTGTTTTACTGCATTAATAATGATCCTTGTATCATTAGCAAACACTGTCAGTTCAGCTTCCTGTTTCATATAGGAAGGGAGGTCGTTCACATATATCAAGAACAGAAGGGGACCCATGATTGAGCCCTGTGGAACACCTAATGTAATATCACCCCAGTCAGATGAAGTGGCAAACTTATTTAAATCACTTGACCCAATAAGGAAACGTTTTGCTTCTTGTTCTGTAGGTATGACTTGAACCATTTATATGCTATTCCATTTATACCATAGAAGTGAAATTTCTGTAACATAATGTCATGGTTGATAAAATCAAACGCTTTGGACAAGTCACAGTCGTGGTGGGGGCTGTATATGTCGGATTGGCTGATATCATTTGACGTTCATCCTACCTCGCTGGTCTTGTTCGAGACTCAGTCGCGCGTCTGTGAGTGTTACAGCAACACTCTTGTACAGGCAGAAGAAGATGTGGTGGCGCGAGTCGTGGTCGCTGCAGGACAGATCATAGACACACCAGGCCCGATAGAGTGTGTGTACCACACCATCAAAAATGGTTCAAATGGCTCTGAGCACTATGGGAATTAACATCTGAGGTCATCAGTCCCCTGGAACTCAGAAGTACTTAAACCTAACTGACCTAAGGACATCACACACATCCATGCCCAAAGGAAGGATTCGAACCTGCGACCATAGCGGTCGCGCGGTTCCAGACTGAAGCGCCTAGAACCGCTCGGCCACCAGCGGCCGGTGATATCCTTCACGGCGGGTATGATTGGCGAGGTAGGTGACGCCTTGCAATTTATTTAGAGCCCGTTGGTGAGATAGACCGGAAACTTGCCTTATTAGAGGATAGCCAGCCAACACATAGGCAAATATCTCGTATACAGTCCCAGTTAGTTCATTTGGGGAATCGCTTAAGCGACTTGCAACGAACTTTACAAATAATTGCAGACCCGTGCCAAATTTTTTCTTGTTAACAATCCCTCCAAAATGATAAAGCAAAAATGTTTATCGCTTTTTTTCTCCGGTGTTGGTGTAGTAAAAGTACCGCAAGAGGCAAGGAGTTATAATTTATTACTTCTCCGCTACTTATTGCATTAACGACGTAATTTACAGGCAATATGCGCCTGTACCACTGAGTGTAAGTGTAAAGTTATATCATTACGCGACACAGTGCAAGAGAGTGAAACTTCCTGGCAGAATAAAACTGTGTGCCGGACGGAGACTCGAACTGGGGACCTTCGCCTTTCGTGGGCAAGTACTCTACCATCTGAGCTACCCAAGCACGACTCACGCCCCGTCCTCACAGCTTGACTTTCGGCAGTACCTCGTCTCAAGAGAGTGACATAATAAACAATGAGACGCGCGAAAAATTGCCGCATCGTGCATGACGTTTAAATATATTGCTTCTTCGCTACTAATTCTGTTCCCAATAAATTTAGGAGACGGTATCCACATATGCCACTGAATGTACCTACAAAAGTATATCATTGCACGACACATAGTATAGGAAATATGACGTCATAAACATTAAGCAAAAGGCCAGAGCCTGCGTGGCACTGGGTAGACGCAAGGACGTAAACAAATACCTGGATGACGCCGGGTTTCTTTGCTAGTAAATAAATAAATAAAAAGCGTTCAGTCAAGACATTCATGGTGTAGCACGTCTCACTTTTGTACTGTTCCAGTTACAATATATACCTCTCCCATTCGCAATGTAGTCTTAACGCTTTTCATGTAACTTTTCTTTAATGTATTCTCCTTTTGGATATAAATTACTCATCCAAATTGTGAATGGCTGGGCTAGTTGGTCCCGCGTTACTCTTCCCGTCAACAGATGGCAGTTCTTCTGCCAATTTGGTTTAGTAGTTTACTTCCTTCTTCGTGTACGCTGTTCCATTCACTGCATTCGCTGGTGATGCATTGCGTCTTATAATCTCCATCGCAGGGCTCGTGGTCGCAGCACAAAATGGAAGTGTCCTGGTGCTCATTCTACGCTTCTTTACCCAGGCAGTCGTGTGATGACTGTCTGGTGCCGTTTTCGCACTGACTTGGTGTTTTACCGCACCTAGCCCGACGCTTGCTTTCTAAAATGTTATATAGTACTTCTTTTTTGTTTTCTCATGTGTACTACTGCGCGTAAAAATTATTAGCTTTGGTCTCTCGTTTATTTTCAGTACCACACCAGATGATGGGCGTGTGATAGCCCGAAACAGATCGTGGTCTAAGCACTGAAAAATAAAAGAACTCGACCGGTGGTTACACTCTCTACTCGCTGTAGAATAGTCATATCCCTAAATACACCAGTAAGCGCCTGCGATAAAATGCTGCCTAGTGAAAATGGAGGAGGCTACGAAGCACGCTGAATGGCGGACACGGGGAACGTGAAGTGCCATGTGAGCTGGCTGCGGCAGTGCCCGCGTGTCATCACGTAGGTGGTCAGGCAGCCGCGCAGCGAAATGCGGCGCACGGCCGCCGCTTAATTGAAGAGTTGCCCGGCGAGGTGTAGCGCAGGCCGTTCCAGGGCGATGTGGCGGGTGGCAGGTGGCAGCCTCTGGGAACAGCACGACCCGCACCACTATCGCTGGCAGCCACGCGTTTGTACACGGGTCCGCCTGCTGCGAACTATAAAAATGGTTTCACAAAATGGGCAAGCCACGTATATTCACAAACAATGGGGGTGGGTGAATCTTTACACGAACTGTTCCAAATCAAATTTATAGCAGACACCACGCAGGGACTACTCGAATTATGTAATAATGGAATATTTTGCTGTGTGTGTTGCGGTTTAACTGAAAGTACTGCGTGTCTACACCGAAACTCCGTATTTTAAATGTGTTTCATATACAAAAGTTAATGAAATAATTTTATTTATTTTTCACAGAAATAGGCTGTAGGTGAAGATGAGTTTTCAAAAATTACAATGCTTTTCTTGTGATCTTCAGTCCCTCCATGCTACTCTATCCTGTGCAAGCTTCTTCATCTCCCAGTACCTACTGCAGCTTACATCCTTCTGAATCTGCTTAGTGTATTCATCTCTTGGTCTCCCTCTCGATTTTTATCCTCCGCGCTGCCCTCCAGTACTAAATTGGTGATCCCTCGATGCCTCAGAACATGTCCTACCAACCGGTCCCTTCTTCTAGACAAGTTGTGCCACAAACGTCTCCCCAATTCTATTCAATACCTCCTCATTAGTTATGTGATCTACCGTCTAATCTTCAGCATTCTTTTGTAGCACCACATTTAAAAAGCTTCTATTCTCTTCTTGTACAAACTATTTATCGTGCACGTTTCACTTCCATACATGGCCACACTCCATACAAATACTTTCAGAAACGACTTCCTGACACTTAAATCTGTACTCGATGTTAACAAATTTCTCTTCTTCAGAAACGCTTTCCTTGCCATTGCCAGTCTACATTTTATATCCTCTCTACTTCGACCATCATCAGTTATTTTGCTCCCCAAATAGCAAAATTCCTTTACTACTTTAAGTGTCTCATTTGCTAATCTAATTCCCTCAGCATCACCCGATTTAATTCGACTACATTCCCTTATCCTCGTTTTGCTTTTCTTCATGTTCATCTTATATCCTCCTCTGAAGACACTATCCATTCCGTTCAACTGCTCCTCCAAGTCCTTTGCTGTCTCTGACAGAATTACAATGTCATCGGCGAACGTTACAGTTTTTATTTCTTCTCCATGGATTTTAATACCTACTCCGAATTTTTATTTTGTTTCCTTCACTGCTTGCTCAATATACAGATTGAATAACATCGGGGAGAGGCTACAACCCTGTCTCACTCCCTTCCCAACCACTGCTTCCCTTTGATGTCCCTCAACTCTTATAACTGCCAACTGGTTTCTGTACAAATTGTAAATAGCTTTTCGCTCCCTGTATTTTATCCCTGCCACCTTCAGAATTTGAAAGAGAGTATTCCAGTGAACATTTTCAAACTCCTTCTCAAAGTCTGCGAATGCTAGAAACGGGGGTTCGCCTTCCCTTAATCTTTCTTCCAAGATAAGTCGTAGGGTCAGTATTACCTCACGTGTTCCAACATTTCTACGGAATCCAAACTGATCTTCCCCGAGGTCGGCTTCTAGCACTTTTTCCATTCGTCTGTAAAGAATTCGCGTTAGTATTTTGCAGCCGTGACTTATTAAACTGATTGTTCGGTAATTTTCACATCTGTCAGCACTTCCTTTCTTTGGGATTGGAATTATTATATTCTTCTTGAAGTCTGAGGGTATTTAGATAGTCTCATACATCTTGCTCACCAGATGGTAGAATTTTGTCAGGACTGGATCTCCCTAGACCGCCAGTAGTTCTAATGGAATGTTGTCTACTCCCGGGGCCTTGTTTCGACTCAGGTCTTTCATTTCTCTGTCAAACTCTTCACACAGTATCATATCTCCCATTTCATCTTCATCTACATCCTCTTCCACTTCCATAATATTGTCCTCAAGTACACTGCCCTTGTATAGACCCTCTATATATTCCTTCCACCTTTCTGCTTTCCCTTCTTTGCTTAGAACTGGGTTTCCATCTGAGCTCTTGATATTCATACAAGTGGCTCTCTTTTCTCCAAATGTCTCTTTAATTTTCCTGTCGGCAGTATCTATCTTACCCCTAGTGATATGCGCCTCTACATCCTTACATTTGTCCTCTAGCCATCCCTGCTTAGCCATTTTGCACTTCCTGTCGATCTCATTTTTCAGACGTTTGTTTTCCTTTTCGCCTACTTCATTTACTGCATTTTTATATTATCTCATGTCATTAATTAAGTTCAATATCTCTTCTGTTACCCAAGGATTTCTACTAGCTCTCGTCTTTATACCCATTTGATCGTCTGCTGCCTTCATTACTTCATCCCTCAAAGCTGCCCATTCTTCTTCTACTGTATTTCTTTCTACCATTCCTGTCAATTGTTCCCTTATGCTCTCTCTGAAACTCTCTACAACCTCTCGTTTTTTCAGTTTATCCAGGCCCCGTCTCCTTAAATTCCCTCGTTTTCGCAGTTTCTTCAGTTTTTTTCTACAGTTGATAACGAATAGATTGTGGTCAGAGTCTACATCTGCCCCTGAAAACGTCTTAAATTTAAAACCTGGTTCCTAAATCTCTGTCTTACCATTATACAATCTATCTGAAACTCTCTAATGTCTCCAGGCCTCTTCCACGTATACAGCCTTCTTTCATGATTCTTGAAGCTAGTGTTAGGTATGATTAAGTTATGGTCTGTGCAAAATTTTACCTGGCACTTTGATCTTTCATGCCTTATCCCCATTCCCTATTCACCTACTACGTTTCCTTCTCTTCCTTTTGCTACTATCTGAATAATTTCTTTTATTTCATCATACATTTAATCAATCTCTTCGTCATGTGCGGAGCTAGTTGGCATATACACTCCTGGAAATTGAAATAAGAACACCGTGAATTCATTGTCCCAGGAAGGGGAAACTTTATTGACACATTCCTGGGGTCAGATACATCACATGATCACACTGACAGAACCACAGGCACATAGACACAGGCAACAGAGCATGCACAATGTCGGCACTAGTACAGTGTATATCCACCTTTCGCAGCAATGCAGGCTGCTATTCTCCCATGGAGACGATCGTAGAGATGCTGGATGTAGTCCTGTGGAACGGCTTGCCATGCCATTTCCACCTGGCGCCTCAGTTGGACCAGCGTTCGTGCTGGACGTGCAGACCGCGTGAGACGACGCTTCATTCAGTCCCAAACATGCTCAATGGGGGACAGATCCGGAGATCTTGCTGGCCAGGGTAGTTGACTTACACCTTCTAGAGCACGTTGGGTGGCACGGGATACATGCGGACGTGCATTGTCCTGTTGGAACAGCAAGTTCCCTTGCCGGTCTAGGAATGGTAGAACGATGGGTTCGATGACGGTTTGGATGTACCGTGCACTATTCAGTGTCCCCTCGACGATCACCAGTGGTGTACGGCCAGTGTAGGAGATCGCTCCCCACACCATGATGCCGGGTGTTGGCCCTGTATGCCTCGGTCGTATGCAGTCCTGATTGTGGCGCCCACCTGCACGGCGCCAAACACGCATACGACCATCATTGGCACCAAGGCAGAAGCGACTCTCATCGCTGAAGACGACACGTCTCCATTCGTCCCTCCATTCACGCCTGTCGCGACACCACTGGAGGCATGCTGCACGATGTTGGGGCGTGAGCGGAAGACGGCCTAACGGTGTGCGGGACCGTAGCCCAGCTTCATGGAGACGGTTGCGAATGGTCGTCGCCGATACCCCAGGAGCAACAGTGTCCCTAATTTGCTGGGAAGTGGCGGTGCGGTCCCCTACGGCACTGCGTAGGATCCTACGGTCTTGGCGTGCATCCGTGCGTCGCTGCGGTCCGGTCCCAGGTCGACGGGCACGTGCACCTTCCGCCGACCACTGGCGACAACATCGATGTACTGTGGAGACCTCACGCCCCACGTGTTGAGCAATTCGGCGGTACGTCCACCCGGCCTCCCGCACGCCCACTATACGCCCTCGCTCAAAGTCCGTCAACTGCACATACGGTTCACGTCCACGCTGTCGCGGCATGCTACCAGTGTTAAAGACTGCGATGGAGCTCCGTATGCCACGGCAAACTGGCTGACACTGACGGCGGCGGTGCACAAATGCTGCGCAGCTAGCGCCATTCGACGGCCAACACCGCGGTTCCTGGTGTGTCCGCTGTGCCGTGCGTGTGATTATTGCTTGTACAGCCCTCTCGCAGTGTCCGGAGCAAGTATGGTGGGTCTGACACACCGGTGTCAATGTGTTCTTTTTTCCATTTCCAGGAGTGTAAATTTGTACTACTTTTGTAGGCTTGGCTTCAATAATGCGTTCAGTGTGCTGTTCGGAGTAGCTCGGAGATCCGAATGGGGGACTATTTTACGTCCGTAATATTTTACCCAAGAGGAAGCCATAATTTAGCCATACAGTAAAGCTGCATGCCGTCCGGAAAAATTAAGGGTGTAGTTTCCCCTTGCTTTCAACCGTTCGCAGTACGAGCACAGCAAGGCCGTTTTGGTTAGTGTTACAAGGCCAGATCAGTCAGTCATCCAGATTGTTGTCCCTGCAACTACAGAAAAGGCTGCTGCCCCTCTTCAGGAACCACACGTTTGTCTGGTCTCTCAATAGATACCCCTCCGTTGTGGTTGCACCTACGGTGCGGCTATCTGTATCGCTGAGGCACGCAAGCCTCCCCATCAAGGCCCATGGTTCATGGAGGGGGGGGGGGGCGGAAATTACAATAACAAATCAAAATAGTTCCACGTGAGCCCTTGTGGTGACACGAATGTCGAGTCTGTTGTAAGTTTCCATCCAGGTCCGCTGCAACAAGTCCGAAGGAATGGTGACTTCCACAATGGCAGTACGGAGGTCTGCAGTGGTGAACATCCTGACCTTGACGTAGCCACAACGAAAAAGTGAAACGATGTGATGTGAAGAGAACATGGAGGTCAATGTATGGGTACAGCTGGTCCAATCCAGCGTCCTGGAAATGTTGCATTCAGAGCTTTCTCTACATCCAGAAGAACCGTCTTGCTGAAAACAGAGGTTTGGTTGCAAGTCTTCGACGTGGGGAAACAGGAAATATCTCCAGGTTGCCTATGTACGTCGTTCTTGTGACAGTTGTTTCCGCAAAGAAGAATGGTCCAGTTATCTTGTGAAACGTGAGGCCATTACAAACGTTCAGTTTGTGGCTATCTTCCAACTTTTTGCTGAGACTGTTTGGATACTCTGACCCCCAGATTAGAACGTTATACTTGTTCAGAGTTGTAGAGACGGGGAATGTGGCCCAGTCGGAAAACATTACAGTTTTCAGGAGCGCAGGATTCCGGTCGATTGGGGTAAGCACTTCACATGCAAATTCCTGTCGTAGCTGCTTGTCATCAGACTTAACTGCCTGCAGTATCTGTACCTTGTGTGAATACAGACGCTGTCTGAGGACTTTATGAACAGTTGCTCGAGGCATCTGAAGTTCTCGTGAGGCCTGACGAACTGATTATGGTGGACTTGGTTGGAATGTTTGGTGGGTATTCTCAACTTGTTCCTCAGAGACCCGCCGACGTCCTCCATGTCCGTTTGCAATATTGCTAGTTTCCAGAAACCGACTGTGTGATACTTTTTTGCTCTTGTTGTCTGGTGCTGATTTGCTGTAAACACCACGAAACTGTATCTGCACCATAGCAAAGGATTTAACGTCTCCGTACCAAAGCATAGTTTGTGGCTTCTCCTGAACTGACGCCGATTCCGCTTCTACGGACAACAATTCAAGAATGAAAGTGCGCCAGATGTTGAAAATTTAGGCAGCAACTTTAAGTTCTTCTGCAGCCAACGGAAAAGTCAGACCTGAAACGAAGAAAGATTTAATATTTTTAAATTGCCTCGAAAAATAGGTAATTTCCGTGTAGACACTCTGTGTTATACTAAGTTGTGAATTACAACCGTATTACTGTGTACCACTTTCCGTCATTTCTTTACTACTCTTTTTCTCCACGTTTTCCAACAGCTACCAGTGTCCCTCGGTCATAAGGCGACAATAGTGTGTTGACGATGTTTCTTATGAATGTGTATTTGGTGATGCCCCAGCTACCACTAATATGGAAAGTCGCAGATGGCCAGATGTTATCTTCCAAACTAGATACTCTTAAACTGCTCGAATTGCGCTACGAGTGCTTGGAAAAGCAGAGCCATTGCGTCCTGTCACATACACTGTCTGGTCAAAAACATCCCGACATCGCTATGTAATTCGGATTCGACCACTGTATGTCACGATATGGGGACCACCAGTGTAAAAGGAGGTGGGGAGTATTGTGCTGTAGCAAAGAATCAGTAACAGCGGAAAAATGGCTCTGAGCACTATGGGACTTAACGGCTGAGGTCATCAGTCCCCTAGAACGTAGAACTACTTAAACCTAACTAACCTAAGGACATCACAAACATCCATGCCCGAGGCAGGATTCGAACCTGCGACCGTAGCAGTCGCGAGTAACAGCGGAATGTGTAGGTGAGGAGACAATGTATGGAACTTGGAGAATACACGGAAGCAGTTGCTACAGTGTAGTACAGAAGGAAACTGAAAGAAATACGCAATGTGTCGAACAAAAATGGTACTTCAATTCAGAGACAGTGGTTATTTGGAAATCATCGCGATTCATGATGGTTCCGTGGATATTGCAACCAGCGGGAAATGGTTCTTAATACGATGTGTCATGGCTACGGACGGCCGCGCATCCTCTGCAGCCAGCCCCATTGCTGGCCCCAAGGTTGGTGAGGAGTTGTCTTGGAAGGGCGTTCCATTGCTCAGCAAGCGCCGTTGACAAGTGCTGGATGGTTGTCGGTGCGTGAGGACGCCTCTCCCAACGCGTCACGCATGTACTCGGTGGAATTTACATCGGAGGAGAGGGTTCTCCACCTGCGCAGTTTGATGCGGTCGCTCACTGTCATCCCTGAAGAGACGCACATTGGGGAGAACTCCAGTGCTACAATAACGTTGACCGGTGAGAGGGTAATCGAGGAACGGACCCACGACTTAAATCCCGCCGAGCACGTGTGGGATGCATTGAGGATACGAATTGCAGCGCGTCCATTTTCACCAAGGACCATCCAGAAGTTACGAGCGTTTTGACCAGCATCGGAACACTCGTTTTTTAAAGATTTACTCCAGATTAGGTGTCTCGTGCTATTGTATTAACAGAGACAGCGTAGCTAGTCTCAGGCTTTGTACACTCGATTACAAGAAAACTAATTATGAATTAAATATTTACTATGCTGGTGAGTGTATGCGAAACTTGAAACAGTGAAAATGAACTTTACTTTACTTTAAAGTTACTGTTCCCGATTTTGTCGTTTGTGTAAAAACGACTACTTCAGAACGCCGTATGACAAAAGCGTTCCTCCCATCAAGACAACACTTCAGTATGTTATTGCTCAATATGTAACAAAGTAAAAAACACAAAATATTACTATCAGCGCTTTGTCTTAATCCTAGCTTGACTTCGTATACGACAGTATAAAGGCCGTCCAGCGCTACATCCACGGAGTCCATTTGCTACTTTTTAATATCATGATAACTGTTTTTGGGATATTTACTTACAGACGTCATTTTCAGAATACAAACGCGTGTTATAAGAATTTATACACCTTATATACTTCGTTATTACGAACATTTCTCTTTTGTTAAAAACTGAGTGAGAAGCACGAATATCACACTACGGTCGAAAACAACCTCTACAGTAGCGGTAACTAAAGGAAAGGAGACGCTGAAATAGAATCTCAGCGGAATGCCTACGCCCCTCACAAGTGAGACGGGTAGAGACCAAAGGTGGAGGAGCACCATCTGTGTGCCGTTTAATCACAAGGCCGTCACTTCACAACAGGATATATGCGGGTATCGCAGGACTTTGTCCTTCAGTCTGGCGAGAAGCGAATCTATTAGTACGGATAGAAATGTTTTGTTGTGTCTTGGATTTATTCTCATTATTTGACCAGTGACTCACAAGGACAACGAAAAGAAATGACTTTTCAGCCACCAAAGGAACTAAAGCCATTGTTCTTGTCTAGGTTTCTCGCATCATTTCTATAAATGAAAAACAATCGAAATATGTAGTTTCTTTGCTCAAACGGTCACTTTTTCATATTAGGGAAATTTCTTGTAAGGTTGAAACTGTCGGCAGCCTGGCTGTGAATTATATAAAGAGCACGTGTTCGGTATGGTGTTTTACTGTCAAAAGTCTACAAAAAAATAAAGATATTTTTCTGGGTCCACATAAAGTTTGACGTTTGAACCAAAAAACTGGAAATTACTATTGTAGTCGGTAATCTGTAGCTGATTCATGTGAAAGAAATCTTAACATACTTAATGGCAAAGATCTAAGATAAGTTATGGTGTATTTCATTTAATTTTAAAGAAGTTAAACAAGAAAACAGTAGCCCGCAGCTCGTGGTCGTGCGGTAGCGTTCTCGCTTCCCACGCCCGGGTTCCCGGGTTCGATTCCCGGCGGGGTCAGGGATTTTCTCTGCCTTGTGATGGCTGGGTGTTGTGTGATGTCCTTAGGTTAGTTAGGTTTAAGTAGTTCTAAGTTCTAGGGGACTGATGACCATAGATGTTAAGTCTCATAGTGCTCAGAGCCATTTGAACCATTTGAACCAAGAAAACAGTAACTACTAGGTAGTCTTTTAGACTCTCACATTTATTTTACCATTGGATGGTAAAGATTGACACTAATCGCTGATCCATCGAAAGCAGACCTATGAACTCTTTACACGGCTATGACTTCATTATTTGCCTGGTGCCAGTCACGGTTGTTGGATTCCCAAATCGCAGGTTTTAATTGAAGAGCGGCAGCTTGTGAACTATTGCCGTCCTTTCACAACGAAGAACATGGAGTAGAAACTGTCAGTTTTCAGTTTTTCGCGTTTGTTAAATTCTAGCAGTTGAAAACCGAATGGGTGTAACTAAAGGTTTTTTCTAGTGTCACCTCCTTTCGTAAATAAATGCAGTTGTAAGCCATCAGCTATTAAGATAGCATAAACACCATGGTACTAATTCTCTGGTGCTCTGTGAGAGCGGATCGTGAGTCGTGCTTGGATACCTCAGATACCTGTCTGTAGAGCACTTTCCAGCGAAAGACAAACGTCCCAGGTTCGAACCCCGGTCCGGCATACTGATTTCATCTGCCAGGAGGCTCTGTTTCATAACGCTAGACGATTTTTCATCAATGTTTATCGTACGTTTCTGCAATTATGCTTAATATGAAAGACCATGATTTCATACACAAGTCGGTAGTCAAGGTATCAGTAACAAGAAGGGAGAGAAAGACCACTGATCATCGTGAAAGGAGTATTTCATGAAATAAAATGTGCAAAAATAAGATAAATGGCTCTTTCGATGTGTTGTCCATGTTCGCAGTTAAATTCGTTTTGGAACTTTATCTCGATATTACTTGTAGTGACTAAAACCGGATTCTGCCAGCCCGTACGGATAGCCGCGCGTCTTATCACGTCGCTTCCGGGTACCGGGGAGATGCGACGGCCCCAGCTCGAATTCGCGCGATGGACTAAAAAAGAGGGTCAGACGTTGTTGTCAGGTGGTTTCCCACATCAGACAAGGTGAGTACCTAACTATTACCAACATTTCGCCTCAGTTGCACTATTCGCTAATTCTTCGAGACGTATCCGCACCTTCACGTAGGATAGCGCTATACGCAGACAGATGGTGTACTCAAATTCCTCCCCTACGGTGAGGGTGGATGGGGAGGAGACGGCGGGGGGAAGGGGGGGGAGGGCGGCGATAGGAAGAGTGACGATAGGAACAGCATCCGGCAATCCTCTACAACTAAAAAAAAGTTGACTCCGTGAAGATACAGGAGGAAGAAGAACAGAGAAAACGGGATGCTGTTTCTGCCTCTTCAGGCCGCGGTCACAGCGGGGAGAATGAGTGTAAACGATCACACTCAGTACCATGTCGATTGAGAATAAGCTCACAAATGTGGTATTTTGATACATCACACACAGGCTCGCCGGCGCTTCAAACAGTGTGTGCACACATGAGAAAAAAAACTCTAGACGTCAGAAGTTCATGTGAGTTTCTGGATTTTCTGTAACAACCGAAGAAACATTTACTTCGAAGGAGTTCAGTCACACGGATCGCATTCAAGTACTCTAGGGTCATTTACAAATGCACTGAAGCAATGTGGATGAGTGATCTCACATTAGCCACAATTCTGCCCAACGCCACAGAGGACGTGCCGCACGATGAGAAGGCTGTCGCACGTCCTCTTACCCATATTTTAGTCCTTTTCTTGACGTCTCTGCGATGGAGGTCAGAACCACAATGTCCAGCGTTTAAATGATGCGGTTTTCTTATGGGTGGCCGAAGCAAAACATTTCAGACACACTGCCACTCAGAATAGACATGAAAAGCCTTCAGAAGATGACATGAAGAGCGTCAATGAAATCACCCCTTGTTTGGGAGTTCATTTACACGCATTTCGAGATCGAAAACGACAGTTTACTGTGCGATGTGCAACAAAACGACGTACTGATGACATCCTTCGGCAACCCAGCCCTTCTCTAAGCACATCGTGGGACTCCAAACCTATTGAATGCGCAGTGGCGTGGATTCCACAAGTCGTTGGAAGCCCCTGCAGAAATATTGAGCTATACTGCCTCTAACTGCGAAAGAGTTCGCGGTATGGAATTTTGTGCACGAACTGAGCTTTTGATTGTGTCCAGTGTCGGATGGTCTGGGTAGCCAAATCATTCGCTCGAATTCCTCAGAACGTTCTTTAAAACAGTCGCGAACAATTGTGGCCTGGTGTAAAGGCGCATTGTCGTTCACAAAAATTCCGTAGTTGTTTGGAAACATTAAGTCCATGCATGACTGCAAATGGTCTCCACGTAGCCAAACACACACATTTGCAACGAGTGAGCGATTCTGTTGAACCAGAGGACGGAGTCCACTCCATGCAAACACAGCCCACATCATGATGAAGCCACCACCAGCTTGCACAGTGCCTTGTTGGAAAATGGGTCCACGGCTTCGTGAGATCTGCGCCACGCTCGGACCCTACCGTCAGTTCCTGCCGACTGAACAGTCTTCCAGGCGTCTAAGGTCCAGCCGATACAAAGGCACTCGAAACGGTCGTCTGCTGCCGTACCCCACTGACGCCGAATTTCGCGATACGTTCGTTGTACGTGCTACATTGATTTCTGCGGTTATTTCACGCATTGTTGCTTTTCTCTTAGGACTGACAACTTTAAGCAAACGCCGCTGCTCTCGCTCGTTAAGTGCAGGCCGTCGAGCGGTGCGTTGTCTGCGGTGAGAGGTAATGTCTGAAATATTCCGGCCATACTTTTGACTCTGTCACTCTCGGAAAATGGAATTTCCTGCCGATTTACGAAACTGAATGTCCTTTGCGTCTTACTCCAACGACCATAACGCGTTCCAAGCCTGTTAATTCCCGTCGCGGATCAACAATCTTGTCGGACACCATTTCACATGAATCACAAATGACAGCTCCGCCGACGCACTGCCCTTTTATACCTCCTGTACGCGGTTCGACCGCCATCCCTACATGAGCACATCGCCATCGTATGACTTTTGTCATCTCAGTGTGATATACCGAGTTTTTATGATATTCGCGAAGACAATGTCACCAAGAAGTTATTTCTTCATGTACAGGGTTATTACAAATGATTGAAGCGATTTCACAGCTCTACAATAACTTTATTATTTGAGATATTTTCACAATGCTTTGCACACATATACAAAAACTCAAAAAGTTTTTTTAGGCATTCACAAATGTTCGATATGTGCCCCTTTAGTGATTCGGCAGACATCAAGCCGATAATCAAGATCCTCCCTTCAATGAGTTCGAAAGCATCGTTGATGCGAGCTCGCAGTTCTGGCACGTTTATTGGTAGAGGAGGTTTAAACACTGAATCTTTCACATAACCCCACAGAAAGAAATCGCATGGGGTTAAGTCGGGAGAGCGTGGAGGCCATGACATGAATTGCTGATCATGATCTCCACCACGACCGATCCATCGGTTTTCCTGTTTAAGAAATGCCGAACATCATGATGGAAGTGTGGTGGAGCACCATCCTGTTGAAAGATGAAGTCGGCGCTCTCGGTCTCCAGTTGTGGCATGAGCCAATTTTCCAGCATGTCCAGATACACGTGTCCTGTAACGTTTTTTTCGCAGAAGAAAAAGGGACCGTAAACTTTAAACCGTGAGGTTGCACAAAACACGTTAACTTTTGGTGAATTGCGAATTTGCTGCACGAATGCGTGAGGATTCTCTACCGCCCAGATTCGCACATTGTGTCTGTTCACTTCACCATTAAAAAATGTTCCTTCATCACTGAAAAGAAGTTTCGCACTGAACGCATCCTCTTCCATGAGCTGTTGCAACCACGCCGAAAATTCAAAGCGTTTGACTTTGTCATCGGGTGTCAGGGCTTGTAGCAATTGTAAACGGTAAGGCTTCTGCTTTAGGCTTTTCCGTAAGATTTTGCAAACCGTCGGCTGTGGTACGTTTAGCTCCCTGCTTGCTTTATTCGTCGACTTCCGCGGGCTACGCGTGAAACTTGCCCGCACGCGTTCAACCGTTTCTTCGCTCACTGCAGGCCGACCCGTTGATTTCCCCTTACAGAGGCATCCAGAAGCTTTAAACTGCGCATACCATCGCCGAATGGAGTTAGCAGTTGGTGGATCTTTGTTGAACTTCGTCCTGAAGTGTCGTTGCACTGTTATGACTGACTGATGTGAGTGCACGACATACGCTTTCTCGGCTCCTGTCGCCATTTTGTCTCACTGCGCTCTCGAGCGCTCTGGCGGCGGAAACCTGAAGTGCGGCTTCAGCCGAACAAAACTTTTAAGAGTTTTTCTACGTATCTGTAGTGTGTCGTGACCATATGTCAATGAATGAGGCTACAGTGAATTTATGAAATCGCTTCAATCATTTGTAATAGCCCTGTATTGTTGAATGAACAAGGGACTGAATGACATGAATGCGCACTATTCCGTTAAGTCTGGCTGGATGTCGTTGTGCAAGTGGATAGGCGATTATGAATTAATCATAAAGGAAGGTTAAGTTTCAATAATTAGAAGAAGTACGAGGGTTATTCGGAAAGCAACGAGCGATCGGTTGCGAAATGGAAACCACAGTGAAAATCCGATGAAGTTTTGCACCGGTGTGTTGGGCAGTGTCTGGTATGCCGGTTGATCGCGTTACGTCTTTCTTTTTAGTTCTGAGCACACAGGGAGCACGTAAAGTTACCTAGAACAGTAGTGTCCTCCGCCAAGTACGAGGACCTGGTGAGCTGTGCAGCCAACATTACATAACTGTCGTACGTTTTATTACGGTATATTAATAATTTTTACTTATGGACCGTCTGACAGCAACTGAATAAAACACAATTTTAGTGCCATACGCGTTTCGCCTTTATTTTCTGCAAGGCATCATCAGTGGCCTGGAATATGTACATATGTTAGCTATTTTATTTACATTTTTGTCGTTATGCCTATAGGTTATAAACAGTTCTGGTGGTTGGTATTTCCTATTAAGTAGTAATGTTTTGAACTGTACTTACAGGTTGCGTGGACAATTTCCTACATATTAAGCTCCTGTAGCATTTTTGGTGTTGTTGTTCTTCTTATGAACGCCAATTTGCGGTTTTTTCCCCATTCCACAACACTATGCACTGAACGCTTGTTTTAAAGCAATGTTTTGGTTTCTGTTGCCGACTGTCAAATGTTTTTGCCAAAGATCGAATGTTATTGCCAAACTTATGAGTGTAACTATTGAAGTATCTGCGGTCTGTTCGTGTATGCATTTGTGTGTGCGTTTGTGTATGTGTGTGTGTGTTTGTTGGTGAGATATATATTTTTTTGTGCTGTGTGTGTGTATGTATTTTGGTGTTATATATTGCTTTGTGCGTGCGTGTGTGTGTGTGTGTGTGTGTGTGTCTCCAGATGATGTGGGGAAGAGTTTTCTTTTTTTTCTTTTTTTTATTATTATTTTTTGTTTTATGTTATCATTTCCTTTACTAAGTGTAGTAGGGAGCCTGTGCTGATGTGTGTTTGTTCATTTATCACATGTTTGTTTTCTGCTATGGCTTTCTGTATGTGGAAGTTTTCTTGCATTTGTATAAGATGTTTGTCATGGTTGCTTATTCTCATTATTTTCATTTCTTGTTCCATGTTTGTAGGATGATGGTTGTAGTGTTTTAAATGCTCTGCAAATGTGGAATGGTTTGTTTCATACTTCCAGCATCTGATATGTTCTTTGTATCTTGTTTGAAAATTCCTGCATGTCATGCCTATGTAAATTGCATCACAACTTTGTCATTCAAGTTCATATATTCCTGATTGTTGGAATTTGTCCCTCTTGGTAGCTGGCTGGCTTAGGTGTGATTGAAGGGTTTGCCCAGGCTTATATGCTATTTTGAAGCTTTAGGATGTTTGCAACTCTGTGTGTTAGTTTATGTGTGTAGGTCATGGTGTACCATCTGGTTCTTTTCTGTGTGGTGTTGTCATTGTGTGTGTTTGTTGGGTGTGTTTGTAAGTTTTCAGCTTGTGAGTTCTTTTGTATTGTGGAACTGTTGTGTTTGTTTTTTATTTGTGTTTTTATTTTTTGATTGAGCTTGTGTACCACATGTGTGTCATACCCGTTGTTCCTAGCTATTTGTATGATTGTACTCATTTCTTGTTCATAGTTTCTCTTGCTGAGTGGGATTCTGTTTAATCTATGTATCATGTGTCTTAGTGCTGCAAGTTTCTGGCTGTGGGGGTGGTTGGATGTGGAATGTATTATTGTGTTTGTGGCTGTTGGTTTTCTAAAGATGTTAAATGTATGTTTGCCATTTTCTTTTTTAATTGTAATGTCAAGAAAATTTATTTGATTTTCTTTTTTTTTCAACTGTGAATTTTGTCCTGATGAGCTTTGTTTATTTCTGAATGGAGTTCATCTATTTTTTCACTTGGCTCGTCTGCCAGACAAATAATGTCATCCACGTACCTGTACCAATATATGATTTTGAAACTTTCATTTGTGGTTATCTTATCAAATATCTGATTTTCTAGGTGACTGATGAAAATGTTTGCTAGTGTTCCTGATATTGGGGATTCCATGGGCAGTCCATCATCCTACAAACATGGAACAAGAAATGAAAATAATGAGAATAAGCAACCATGACAAACATCTTATACAAATGCAAGAAAACTTCCACATCCAGAAAGCCAAAGCAGAAAACAAACATGTGATAAATGAACAAACACACATCAGCACAGGCTCCCTACTACACTTAGTAAAGGAAATGATAACATAAAACAAAAAATAATAATAATAAAAAAAGAAAACTCTTCCCCACATCATCTGGAGACACACACACACACACACACACACACACACACACACACACACACAGCACAAAAAAATATATATCACACCAAAAAACACACACACACATACACAAACGCACACACAAATGCATACACGAACAGACCACAGATACTTCAATAGTTACACTCGTAAGTTTGGCAATAACATTCGATATTTGGCAAAAACATTTGACAGTCGGCAACAGAAACCAAAACATTGCTTTAAAACAAGCGTTCAGTGCATAGTGTTGTGGAATGGGGAAAAAAACAGCAAATTGGCGTTCATAAGAAGAACAACAACACCAAAAATGCTACAGGAGCGTAATATGTAGGAAATTGTCCACGCAACCTGTAAGTACAG
The DNA here is from genome assembly GCF_023898315.1 of Schistocerca nitens. Classification (NCBI taxonomy): domain Eukaryota; kingdom Metazoa; phylum Arthropoda; class Insecta; order Orthoptera; family Acrididae; genus Schistocerca; species Schistocerca nitens. The sequence continues at coordinate 983,496,810 of NC_064617.1, read as the reverse complement.
TTCAAAACATTACTACTTAATAGGAAATACCAACCACCAGAACTGTTTATAACCTATAGGCATAATGACAAAAATGTAAATAAAATAGCTAACATATGTACATATTCCAGGCCACTGATGATGCCTTGCAGAAAATAAAGGCGAAACGCATATGGCACTAAAATTGTGTTTTATTCAGTTGGTGTCAGACGGTCCATAAGTAAAAATTATTAATATTCCGTAATATTACACGCAACTGAGGAAGACAGGACTATAAAAGTTGAAGATGTCGTACGTTTTGTTCTTGAAGACAATTCTTAGCCGCATTCTGCAGGGGCAATGAAGATGCTCCTGCATCGTTTTCAATTGGAAATGTTTGATTACCCACAATACAGCCCGTAATTGTCTCCCTCTGAGTTTCAGCTCTGGTCACATGAACCGCTGGTTATGAAGACAACATTTTGGCACAAGACAACGAGCCGTAGGCCAGCGTAGAGGAATGGCAGAAAGCACTGGCGGCTGCCATCTATAACGAGGGTATTGGGAAGTTGGTACAACGCTACGACAAACGTCTAACTCAGATAGGCGGCTACGGAGATAAGTAGCGAACTGTTGCAAATAAAACAGTTTTGATTTTCACCGTGGTTTCCATTTCGCGACCTATCGTTGCTTAATTTCCGAATAGCCCTCGTACATCACACAAGAGTTGACCGTAGCCAAACGCGATTCGAAAAATAAACGGGACTTGATGAATCCAGTCGGATAAACGTTAAGAGTGCTGGTTAATCTAATAGCACGTTGAAATCTTAACGATCGGATAGGGTGCGCATGATGAAAACCGCAGCCACCGTCTACCAATTGGGCTCCAGAGTGGTCCTAAGAGAACGACATTCAGCGTAACATTGATGTTGCTGTCTGAAGCCACGCTACAACCAACTGCCTACTTGTGGAGCGCGTCGATATAGCGTTACACCATGTCGTGCACAACAGCCACAGTAACGGAAAACGAGCGCGGTCTGAGAATCATTTTTTTACAACTTACTGATAGATTTATAGGAGCAATATTTCAATACTATGGGACGCACTGACGAGAACTGTTACAAACGTTTGGCGCCACTGTAGCCACCAGCCATTAGGTTTGTTATCCACTTCTGTTGTATCACAGTGATGTATTTCACAAAAATTTCCTCAGCATGTTATAGTCGTAGGTGGAGATTTCAATTTACCAGATACAGACTGGGACACTCAGATGTTTAGGACGGGTGGTAGGGACAGAGCATCGAGTGACATTATACTGAGTGCGCTATCCGAAAATTACCTCGAGCAATTAAACAGAGAACCGACTCGTGGAGCTGCATATTGGACCTACTGATAACAAACAAACCCGAACTTTTCGACTGTGTAAGCGCAGAACAGGGAATCAGTTATCATAAGGCCGTTGCACCATCCCCGAATATGGAAATAAATAGGAATATAAAAAAAAGGGAGGAAGGTTTATCTGTTTAGCAAGAGTATTAGGAGGCAGATTTCAGACTACCTAGCAGATCAAAACGAAATTTCCATTCTGACACTGCCAATGTTGAGTGTTTATGGAAAAAGTTCAAGGCAATCGTAATATGCGTTTTACACAGGTGCCGAGTAAAACTGTGAGGGACGGGAAAAACCCACCGTCGTTCAACAACAAAGTTAGGAAACTACTGCTAAAGCAAAGAGAGCTTCACTGCAAGTTTAAACGCAGCCAAAACCTCTCAGACAAACAGAAGCTAAACGATTTCAAAGTTAGCATAAGGAGGGCTACGCGTGAACCGTTCAGTGAATTCGAAAGTAAAATTCTACACTCCTGGAAATGGAAAAAAGAACACATTGACACCGGTGTGTCAGACCCACCATACTTGCTCCGGACACTGCGAGAGGGCTGTACAAGCAATGATCACACGCACGGCACAGCGGACACACCAGGAACCGCGGTGTTGGCCGTCGAATGGCGCTAGCTGCGCAGCATTTGTGCACCGCCGCCGTCAGTGTCAGCCAGTTTGCCGTGGCATACGGAGCTCCATCGCAGTCTTTAACACTGGTAGCATGCCGCGATAGCGTGGACGTGAACCGTATGTGCAGTTGACGGACTTTGAGCGAGGGCGTATAGTGGGCATGCGGGAGGCCGGGTGGACGTACCGCCGAATTGCTCAACACGTGGGGCGTGAGGTCTCCACAGTACATCGATGTTGTCGCCAGTGGTCGGCGGAAGGTGCACGTGCCCGTCGACCTGGGACCGGACCGCAGCGACGCACGGATGCACGCCCAGACCGTAGGATCCTACGCAGTGCCGTAGGGGACCGCACCGCCACTTCCCAGCAAATTAGGGGCACTGTTGCTCCTGGGGTATCGGCGAGGACCATTCGCAACCGTCTCCATGAAGCTGGGCTACGGTCCCGCACACCGTTAGGCCGTCTTCCGCTCACGCCCCAACATCGTCCAGCCCGCCTCCAGTGGTGTCGCGACAGGCGTGAATGGAGGGACGAATGGAGACGTGTCGTCTTCAGCGATGAGAGTCGCTTCTGCCTTGGTGCCAATGATGGTCGTATGCGTGTTTGGCGCCGTGCAGGTGGGCGCCACAATCAGGACTGCATACGACCGAGGCACACAGGGCCAACACCCGGCATCATGGTGTGGGGAGCGATCTCCTACACTGGCCGTACACCACTGGTGATCGTCGAGGGGACACTGAATAGTGCACGGTACATCCAAACCGTCATCGAACCCATCGTTCTACCATTCCTAGACCGGCAAGGGAACTTGCTGTTCCAACAGGACAATGCACGTCCGCATGTATCCCGTGCCACCCAACGTGCTCTAGAAGGTGTAAGTCAACTACCCTGGCCAGCAAGATCCCCGGATCTGTCCCCCATTGAGCATGTTTGGGACTGGATGAAGCGTCGTCTCACGCGGTCTGCACGTCCAGCACGAACGCTGGTCCAACTGAGGCGCCAGGTGGAAATGGCATGGCAAGCCGTTCCACAGGACTACATCCAGCATCTCTACGATCGTCTCCATGGGAGAATAGCAGCCTGCATTGCTGCGAAAGGTGGATATACACTGTACTAGTGCCGACATTGTGCATGCTCTGTTGCCTGTGTCTATGTGCCTGTGGTTCTGTCAGTGTGATAATGTGATGTATCTGACCCCAGGAATGTGTCAATAAAAGTTTCCCCTTCCTGGGACAATGAATTCACGGTGTTCTTATTTCAATTTCCAGGAGTGTATGTACCGACTTGACAGAAAATCCTACGGAGTTCTGGTCTTACGTTAAAACAGTAAGTGGATCGAAACAGCATATCCAGACACTCCGGGATGATGATGGCATTGAAACAGAGGACGACACGCGTAAAGCTGAAATACTAAACAGCTTTTTCCAAAGCTGTTTCACAGAGGAAGACCGCACTGCAGCTCCTTCTCTAAATCCTCGCACAAACGAAAAAATGGCTGACATAGAAATAAGTGTCCAAGGAATAGAAAAGCAACTGATATAACTCAACAGAGGAAAGTCCACTGGACCTGACGGGATACCAATTCGATTCTACACAGAGTACGCGAAAGAACTTGCCCCCCTTCTAACACCCGTGTACCGCAAGTCTATAGAGGAACGGAAGGTTCCTAATGATTGGAAAAGAGCACAGGTAGTCCCAGTCTTCAAGAAGGGTCGTCGATCAGATGCTCAAAACTATAGGCCTATATCTCTGACATCGATCTCTTGTAGAATTTTAGAACATGTGTTTTGCTCGCGTATCATGCCATTTCTGGAAACCCAGAATGTACTCTGCAGGAATCAACAACTCGCTTTATTTGTTGATGAGACCCATAAAATATTAGATACAGGCTCCCAGGTAGATGCTGTTTTTCTTGACTTCCGGAAGGCGTTCGATACAGTTCCGCACTGTCGCCTGATAAACAAAGTAAGAGCCTACGGAATATCAGACCAGCTGTGTGGCTGGATTGAAGAGTTTTTAGCAAACAGAACACAGCATGTTGTTATCAATGGAGATACGTCTACAGACGTTAAAGTAACCTCTGGCGTGCCACAGGAGAGTGTTATGGGACCATTGCTTTTCACAATATATATATATAAATGACCTAGCAGATAGTGTCGGAAGCTCCATGCGGCTTTTCGCGGATGATGCTGTAGTATACAGAGAAGTTGCAGAATTAGAAAATTGCAGCGAAGTGCAGGAAGATCTGCAGCGGATAGGCTCTTGGTGCAGGGAGTGGCAACTGACCCTTAACATACACAAATGCAATGTATTGCGAATACATAGAAAGAAGGATCCTTTATTGTATGATTATATGATAGCGGAACAAACACTGGTAGCAGTTACTTCTGTAAAATATCTGGGAGTATGCGTACGGAACGATTTGAAGTGGAACAATCATATAAAATTAATTGTTGGTAAGGCAGGTGCCAGGTTGAGATTGATTGGGAGAGTCCTTAGAAAATGTAGTCCATCAACAAAGGAGGTGGCTTACAAAACACTCGTTCGGCCTATTCTTGAGTATTGCTCATCAGTGTGGGATCCGTACCAGATGGGGTTGACGGAGGAGATAGAGAAGATCCATAGAAGAGCAGCGCGTTTCGTCACAGGGTTATTTGGTCAGCGTGATAGCGTTACGGATATGTTTAGCAAACTGAAGTGGCAGACTCTGCATCGCCGTGTAGCTTGCTGTCCAGGTTTCGAGAGGGTGCGTTTCTGGATAAGGTATCGAATATATTGCTTCCCCCTACTTATACCTCCCGCGGAGATCACGAATGTAAAATTAGAGAGATTCGAGCGCGCACGGAGGTTTTCCGGCAGTCGTTCTTCCCGCGAACCATACGCGACTGGAACAGGAAATGGAGGTAATGACAGTGGCACGTTAAGTGCTCTCCGCCACACACCGTTGGGTGGCTTGCGGAGTATAAATGTAGATGTGGAAGGAGGATGTGCTCCTGTTTCCTTCTTTCTGCTTCTTTGTCACGTGAAGTGTGTGAGGGCAGTCTCGGGCGCTGACGGACGCCTGGTGGCTCAGGTTCCGGGTTGGTCGGCTAGCGTAGCGCGTAGCGAGCTGTGCAGCTGCGGGCGGGCAGTAAATCGCGCGTCGCGACGACCGCCGTCGTCCGAGGCGACAGCCGTGACGTGACGGCCGTGGGTGGCGGGCGGCGCCTCCTCCCACGACTTGGCAGTCGGGCAGAGCCGCGGTGGACGCGCGCGGCCGTAACTCTTGACAAGTGAGGACCAGCCAGCGCCAGTCGCCGACTCGTCTCCGGGACTTTCCAGGCTCCCCACGACGGTCGCGTCACGTTTTGGCCAGGGGGAACCAGCACGAGCGAGGATTATCCCGTTCTCTTCTTTTTACCAAAATCCGGCTTCAGTGAATCCAATCACAGTGACTAGTTTATAACTGTTCTGGAAATAACAAAAAATCGCTATTACGATTTGATGATTAATACTTGACAGAAGAATGGGAAAAAAACGGACAGAAGCCGGCCCAGGGTATGGGAGGGGTGAGGGGATTAGTTTGGGCTCCAGAGAAATGAAGGAACACTTGCCCACGACTTATCTCCTAAGATAGGTCGAAGAAATCCGATCCATCTTTTAATAGCGTTGACTGGAATACATTCCTTGATCAAAACAAAATGTCCACACACTCTGCGACCAAAATAGCACTGAAACAGAGGATCACAGACTAAAGACCGAAATACTAAATGTCTTTTACCAGCCGGCCGGGGTGGCCGACCGGTTCTAGGCGCTACAGTCTGGAACCGCGCGACCGCTATGGTCGCAGGTTCGAATCCTGCCTCGGGCATGGATGTGTGTGATGTCCTTAGGTTAGTTAGGTTTAAGTAGTTCTAAGTTCTAGGCGACTGATCACCTCAGAAGTTGAGTCGCGCAGTGCTCAGAGCCATTTGAACCATTTTTTTTCCATAGCTGTTTCACAGACGAAGACTGCACTGTAGTTCCCTCTCTAGATTATCGCACAGATGACAATATGGTAGATATCGAAATAGACGACAGAGGGATAGAGAAGCAATTAAAAGCGCTCAAAAGAAGAAAGGGCGCTCGACCTGATGGGATACCAGTTCGATTTTACACAGAGCACGCAAGGGAACTTGCCCCCCTTCTCGCAGCGGTGTACCGTAGGTCTCTGAAAGAGCGTAGCGTTCCGAAGGATTGGAAAAGGGCACAGGTCATCCCCGTTTTCAAGAAGGGACGTCGAACAGATGTGCAGAACTATAGACCTATATCTCTAACGTCGATCAGTTGTAGAATTTTGGAACACGTATTATGTTCGAGTATAATGACTCTTCTGGAGACTAGAAATCTACTCTGTAGGAATCAGCATGGGTTTCGGAAAAGACGGTCGTGTGAAACCCAGCTCGCGCTATTCGTCCACGAGACTCACAGGGCCATAGACACCGGTTCACAGGTAGATGCCGTGTTTCTTGACTTCCGCAAGGCGTTCGATAAATTTCCCCACAGTCGTTTAATGAACAAAGTAAGACCATATGGACTATCAGACCAATTGTGTGATTGGATTGGAGAGTTCCTAGATGACAGAACGCAGCATGTCATTCTCAATGGAGAGAAGTCTTCCGTAGTAAGAGTGATTTCAGGTGTGCCGCAGGGGAGTGTCATAGGACCGTTGCTATTCACAACATACATAAATGACCTTGTGGATGACATCGGAAGTTCACTGAGGCTTTTTGCAGATGATGCTGTGGTGTATCGAGAGGTTGTAACAATGGAAAATTGTACTGAAATGCAGGAGGATCTGCAGCGAATTGACGCATGGTGCAGGGAATGGCAATTGAACCTCAATGTAGACATGTGTAAAGTGCTGCGAATACATAGAAAGATAAATCCCTTATCATTTAGCTGCAAAATAGCAGGTCAGCAACTGGAAGCAGTTAATTCCATAAATTATCTGGGAGTACGCATTAGGAGTGATTTAAAATGGAATGATCATATAAAGTTGATCGTCGGTAAAGCAGATGCCAGACTGAGATTCATTGGAAGAATGCTAAGGACATGCAATCCGAAAACAAAGAAAGTAGGTTACAGTACGCTTGTTCGCCCACTGCTTGAATACTGCTCAGCAGTGTGGGATCCGTACCAGATAGGGTTGATAGAAGAGATAGAGAAGATCCAACGGAGAGCAGCGCGCTTCGTTACAGCATCATTTAGTAATCGCGAAAGCGTTACGGAAATGATAGATGAACTCCAGTGGAAGACTCTGCAGGAGAGACGCTCAGTAGCTCGATACGGGCTTTTGTTGAAGTTTCGAGAATATAGCTTCACCGAGGAGTCAAGCAATATATTGCTCCCTCCTACATTTATCTCGCGAAGAGACCATGAGGATAAAATCAGAGAGATTAGAGCCCACGCAGAGGCATACAGACAATCTTTCTTTCCACGAACAATACGAGACTGGAATAGAAGGGAGAACCAATAGAGGTACTCAAAGTACCCTCCGTCACACACCGTCAGCTGGCTTGCGGAGTATGGATGTAGATGTAGATGTAGATATTAAAGAGGGAGGTAGGGACGAAATACGGGGAGAAAAGCGTTATCTACTGCTTGCACAGAGGCCAAACTGTAGTCTCTGTAGTCTTAAACAACAATTGAAGGCGCAAGGCGTCTAAAGAAGAAAAACATCAACGTTGTGCTTGCAGATGGTATTCCCTGATGTAGGCGAAAAATAAAGGGCAAATTGACACCACTGCTGTTACTTCACCTCAATAAAGAGAAACGCGTCTGGTGGAAAAAAAATTCTTGTAGTAGCAACGACAGAATGAAAATACCCTCAAGAATTGTAAAGCAACTATGGACAACATGGCCACACAAATGAAGAAACAATTGAAGGATATGAAAGGAAAACTGTAGCTGAGAAACGAGTGAGACAGGGTTGTAGACTGGCCGGAGTGGCCGTGTGGTTCTAGGCGCTTCAGTCGTCATCGCTACGGTCGCAGGTTCGCAGCCTGCCTCGGGCATCGGTGTGTGTGATGTCCTTAGACTAGTTAGGTTTAAGTAGTTCTAAGTTCTAGGAGACTGATGACCACAGATGTTAAGTTGCATAGTGCTCAGAGCCATTTGAGCCAGGTTTGCAGACTATCCGTAATGTAATTCTTTACACTGAGCAAGATTTGAAGCCACTCAAGGAGAGCTGTGGAAGAGGATTTAAAGTACATCGAGAACAGACTAAAATGTTGAGTCTGCAAGGTTTCGTGGTCGTTGTCACTAAAGTGCAAATCTTCTGGTTGTTAGGCCGCATCATATTTCTTCCTTCGACCCCTCTGCTGAGATCTACTTCAACTGCTGGTATCCTCTGTAGATTGAGCACTGTCGGACAACACAGATGACTTCTCTTATAAAGGGGAGTTTTAAGTGACATTATCGGATAAAAATCTTGGGCTACCATTGTTGGGACTTCGTCATTGGACAATAAGAGACGTTTTCCCGCTCTAATGCCAAAGGCGGGGAGGGGGGGGGATGATTTATTGGATAAAGCTCCTTTGGCTACTGCTGGTGGGTCAACGCCATTGGTCAGAAACGGATTTTTGCCACACTTGTGCTGCAGAAGACGTATTGGTTAAAACTTCTCCTTGTTGCTATTGGTGGGGCCGCAGCATTGGTTAGAAACTAAACGGGCACAGCATAAGAGGGGAAATGTTTATCCAAAGTATTATTGTCCGCAGAAGTGGCTTCCAGGGTGCGTATTCACTTCCTTGATGGCGGTGAGCCAAGGTGCTGAAAGCCTATATCCTTCCTCTCTATTGAAGTTGGATTGAAACATTTTTTTGGAAATTTTACGCACGGTGAGGATATCCGAAAGCGACATTCTTGTTAGCATCGATATGACATCGTTATCTAGTAACATCCTAGTCTCAGATACAATCGAGATCATAAGGGAGATAGTTGCTTCAGATGTTTGATTTATATCTTCGAGTGAGTGATTTTAAGTACAATGGTGAATTCTTAGAAAAGCCTGACGGTGTTCACTTGTTGATGGCAGGGACACACGATGCCAAGAAGCCGATAGGTGTCGTCGCTATTGAAGCTACATGCTTTCTTAGAAATTCCAATCGCTTCTTGGACATTTGTTCTATTTTTGGTTTCTTTAGCTAGCACACTAACGTTGTCGAAATCGATGTAAAGGCCAAAGCTCTAGTGATGTTCCGCTACCGCCGATTTCACACTTCGTTTCAACCGCGTGTGGCGTTCGTGTTCCTTAATATGTTCTTTAATAGTCCTTCTCGTTTCGCCAATATATATTTTACCGCAGCCACACGTAATTTCATAGACGCCCACAGTGTAGAGGCAATCAAATGTATCAGTTTTCCATCGGAAAACGTCTTTTACTTTGTTTTCATGAAGAAAGTGGTCTGAACACTATATTTCCTTAGAATTCTGCTTATGCGGTCAGTGACGGTAACGCAACGAAGTGAGAAGGCGGTTCCTCGTCCTTCCTAGCAGCCTAATTAATATTTCGCTTAAAAGCCCTGTCTATGGACAAACTGTCATACTTATTAGCCTTCAAGGTCTTTTAAAAAAATCCAGCTCCGATTCCAAGCTATTGACATCGCAGACACTGCTTGCTTCTGGGCTGGGTGATTATGTGAAGTGGCATCTATGTACATGTTTGTGGTAGCAGGTTTTTTATACACTGCTGCCCTTGATTGTTGTCAAATCTTCCATATACCGATACATCTAGGAACAGGAGACCGACCTCACTTTCAGCCTCCAAGGTGAAGTTGATTTTGGCGTGTATACCAATTAAGAAATTGCTGAACATGTGACGGTCCTCTTCGCCGCGTGGACATATAACAAATGTGTCATCCGCATACCGGAGCCAACAGGAAGCTTTCAGAGGAGCGCTACTTAATGCTTGTTCGATAAAAATACCAGCTGCTACCGGCGACAATGGTGGCCCCATGGCAAGACCGTCAGGCCGTTCAAAGAATTCACCAGTGTACTTGAAAACGCTCTATCGAAGACATATCTCCGACATCTGAAGCAACTTTCTCCCTTATGATCTCCACCGCATCTGATACTAGGATGTTACAAGATAACGATGTCATATCGAAGCTAACAAGAATGTCACATGTGGATATCCTGACCGTGCGCATAATTTCTGAAGAAAATGTTTCAATGCAACTTCAATAGAGAGGACGGCTATAGGCTTCCGGAATCGTGGGTCATTGCCATCAAGGAAGTGAATAAGTGCTCGCGCCGTACAAAGCCTTGGAAGCCACCTCTGTGGACAATAATACGTTGGATAAACATTCCCCTCTCATGGTGTGCCCGTTTCATTTCACCAATAGCAACAAGGAGGAATTTTGGCCAATAACTCCTCTACAGCACAAGTGTGGCAAAAATCCATTTCTGGCCAATGGCGTTGACCCACGAGCTGTAGTCAAAGGAGTTTTATCCAGTAAATGCCGCCTAGCTCCTTTCGGCATGAGCACGGGAAAGCTTCTCCTACTATCCAGTGATGATATCGCATCAATGGTAGCCTAAACTTTTTATCCGATGATGTCACTTCTCCAGTCCAAGCGTGGGAAACACTCCTCTTTACAAGAGAAAGCGATAAATGGTTCAAATGGCTCTGAGCACTATGGGACTTAACTTCTAAGGTCATCAGTCCCCTAGAACTTAGAACTACTTAAACCTAACTAACCTAAGGACATCACACACATCCATGCCCGAGGCAGGATTCGAACCTGCGACCGTAGCGGCCGCGCAGTTCCAGACTGTAGCGCCTTTAACCGCTTGGCCACCACGGCCGGCGAGAAAGCGATAGCGTTCTCTGACAGTGCTCAATCTATAGAGGACACCAGAAGATCCTGAAGAAGATCTCAGCAGGGGCGTCGAAACGCCGATTGTCTCAAGAAACGATTTTAACTTCAGTTGAAATATTGATGTTTGCCGATGACCTTGTAATTGCGACAGAGACAGCGAAATACTTGCAAAAGTAATTGAATGGAATGTGTGCTGTCTTCAAAATCTATGTATGTAAAAGGTATAGTCCTCATTGATAGATAGAAACTTGAAATTTAGAAACAGTGTTGGTCTTGTGCAACAGTCATCGTTTAAGAATGGATTGTTCAAAGTGCCACTTCCAAGGAGGTGAAATAGGGGATTAAAGGGTTTTTGAAAATAAATCATTATCAAAGAACTACTTAAGAATTTTTAAAGCTGGATCACTCAAAATTTCAATTTTGATTCTCTGTTAGAAGTTTAATTTATGTGTTCCATTATTTTTGAAAAATCAACTCCTATGGAAATGAATTGGGGATGAAAATTTGTATGTAAACAGTTCATTGTATTAAAAACCTGTGAAAATGGGTATTTCGCATTTCGGTTACATACAAAGAAATGTGTGTTAAGAAATAAAAGTTTCCATGGAAATATCATCACAAGAACAAAAAAGGCATAATTAACAAAAACCTTGGACTCCAGCTACCAGAATCGCTTTTTGGTGAGAAGTGGATTCGGAGAAGTCAGTGCTTCTATGGCCTTAATTAGCGCGAGAAGTTTGGAAGTTAGTGGAATTTGTAAACAACGAAAAATTCTATTATAAGAAAATATCTGCGCGGACTATACAGTCTACGCGAGCGAAGCAGCGGGAGCTAAGTTATCAAATTATAGGATGAACATCAAAGTAAAGCGAGGGTAAAGAAATGTAGTCGAAGTAAATAAGGCGATGTCGAGGGAATTAGATATTTGGAAACGAGACACTAAAAGTAGTAGACGAATATTGTTATTCAGTTAGCAAAGTAACTGACGTTAAGTGAAGTAGAGATGATATAAAATGCAGAATGGCAAACAGAAAGAAAAGCAGAACTTTTAAACATCGTACATTAATGGAAATATTACCACATCTTGTCTGAAGCTATTTATCTGGGATGTAGACCACTATGGAAGTGACATGTGGACGATAAACACTGAGACAAGAAACCAATAGAAGCAAACGAAGTGTCATGGTACAAACGAATACTGAAGACTGGATGGATATATCGAATAATTAATAGCGACTTACTGAATGGAAATGTGGAAAAATGAAATTTATGGATCAAAATGAAGAGATTTCCTGCAAGAAACCGAGTGAGGTAGGGCAATGAGCGCTTGTCAGCACACTGGACTCCCATTGGGAACGCCGGTGGTTCAAATCCCCGTCCCGGCATCCTCATTTAGATTTTCCATCATTTCCATAAATCATTTAAGACAAATGCTACATCTACATCTGTCTACCTCTACATTCATACTCCGCAAGCCACCTGACGGTGTGTGGCGGTGGGTACTTTGAGTACCTCTATCGGTTCTCCCTTCTATTCCAATCTCGTATTGTTCGAGGAAATAAGGAATGTCGGTATGCTTCTGTGTGGGCTCTAATCTCTCTGATTTTATCCTCATGGTCTCTTCGCGAGATATATGTAGGAGGGAGCAATATACTGCTTGACTCTTCGGTGAAGGTATGTTCTCGAAACTTTAACAAAAGCCCGTACCGAGCTACTGAGCGTTGCATGGGGGCTTAATTATAAAAAAAAAATGCAAATAATTTTAATTTTCAGTCGCTGTCTGTCCGGTTACGAAGTCTCGTAAACGGTTGGCCCTGACTAGTTTTAGTACGCAATCTGACTGCATAGAATAACAACAAAGAATGAAAGAAAACTTCCGTTAACACAATTAATTAATTAAGTCCCCAGCAACTATGAAAGCTACGAAACAACAAGCCACAAGTGTCGCTGTTCTGTGTGTGAAAGTGTGATTCAACGTACACATCTGGCACGGTTCTTCTTCAATCAGACAAGAAATTTTAAATACCATTTATACTGAAGTAATTAAAAAAATTGAAATACTATAATTGCGTAAGGAAACCAGAATTAGACTCTAATACAAGAACACAAGCCAGATGCTTTGTTGACTGAACCTGTAATGACGCATTATTTAAGACACTGAAATAATAAAAAGAAAACGGAATTTTTTTACCTTCATATATATTGACGAAAAGCACTCCGATCATTACAATATCTCCATTCGAACAACATCTGCTGTCTAGCCCATCAAACAACTGCACACAACATGGAACAAGCACTCCCTACTACAACATCTCAACAACGACTCTCTACCACCACATCCCAACAAGCACTCTCCACTACGACTTCTCGACAAGCACTGCCAGTGGAGGCGGCGGAATAAAACTCTTTGGCGCAATCTCTGGCGCTGTGGCTCAGTGTAGCCACCTTTCATATGCCCTTCCTCCACGGGCCAGAATTTGATGGTATTTTTGCCAGCATTGGTGGTGAAAATACCACCAAATTCGTCCAAAAAAATACAGACAAAAATAAAAGATAATATTAATACGTAAATATCACATAATTAGATCAAATTTTGGCTTTGCACTGACCTTTCAATAACCTAATATATAAAATACAGTAAGAAATACAAATTCTTTCATACATGTGACTTCACATAATAGTTTACACAATACACAAAAAAAATCAGTTATACAAATGTTCACATAAAATGCTTTCAATGATAAAAAAAAAACAAATAGTTGATAGTTCCAGCAGTAGCACCCAGCAATGGTCAACAGGTGCAAACAGCAAGAAGTAACATCATTTCAGTAGAAACAGTTTAACAGTGGCACCCAGCAATGTTGAGTAGGTGCAGACACCAACAAGTGACATCATTCAGCAGAAGCAGTTCCATTAGTGGCACCCAGCAATGTTGAACAGGTGCAGACAGCAACAAGTGACATCATTTCAGTAGAAGCAGTTCCATTAGTGGCACCCAGTAATGTTGACAGGTGCAGACACCAACAAGTGACATCATTTCAGTAGAAACAGTTCCATCAGTTGCATCCAGCAATGTTCCACAGGTGCAGACACCAACAAGTGACATCTTCAGTAGAAACAGTTCCATCAGTTGCACCCAGCAATGTTGCACAGGTTGTAAGGGGTCCGCAGGCCCTTACTACTAAGTTTGCGCTCACACAGGTTGACAGGGCAACTATCGAGTAGTGTGTGTGCAGGTCGCGAGAGCTAGAGGGGGTTCACCGGAGTGCTGAGTGCTGCTTGGGTAGATTCCCGCGAGGCGGGAAGAACTGGGCGGAGAGTTAGAGTGGAGAGTGCCGAGTCGGGGTGTGGTAGGTTCCCGCGAGGCGGGCAGAGCTGTGCAAAAGCCAGCAGTTGAATTAAGGCAAATTACCGGCAAAAGGGAGTGGCCATTGCCGTGGTTTAACCCCTTTTGTGTTAGTATCATACGGGAAAGTGAGAAAGTTTAATTACAGAGTGATTTCAGTGATATTTAAGTGCCGTTATTGAACTTCCGCGTCTACCGCGCCGGCATTACTTGGATTACAGTGATTGGATGTTGCGTGTGACGATTAAGAATAACTAAAGAAACCTGTGCTGAGATTAACCATCATTAACAGTGTATTGACGAAGGCAGTGGCTGTCTCCTTATTTTGTGCTTTTGCAAAGAATATAGATCTTGTTTGTGAAACTGTGTTGTGTCCTTCTTACCACCAAACAGTACGTATTACAGTATTTGCGAAGGACAATACGGAATGTAACATCCCCTGAGCAGTCCAATCCGATTGCCAGCCCATTAGGTACACGGTCATATTAATCAATTATCTAAATTTGGGCTGCTATTCAGATCCCGAACGAGCGGATAAATAAAAGGGTATGTTATACCCTTGGCTTACCGTGAAAGGACAAGTGCAATTTTCGGACGAGTCGTACTAATTTTTCAATGTGGAATCGGGACAGTGCATGAACGTTAAAATCGCGACAAGGAACAGTGCATTTTTTGAACAATACGAAGTAATAATATCGCACGATTATGACTAAACTGTTTTTCTTGCCATATTAAATAGAACAATAGCGTCAATAAACTGTGTTGTAAAGTGCAAATGCGTAAATTCGCACGAAAAACTGAAAAGTGGACGCTAAAGAGAGACACGTGTGAACAGTAAAATAGTGAGACGAGCCAAGATTTCGTCATACAAGTCGTCAGAAAGGTGTTTAGTGATAACATGTTGACGGAAATTATTTTTCGAACGGTGAAAATCGGACAGTTTCGTGTGGACCCACAAACTACTATGCTGACGATAATGTATTGTGGCGACGCAATTAGTGAATGACGTCACGCAGCCGCGTAGCAGTTGCACCAAAGAGCTTCGATCCGCGAGGTGATTTCACACGACACCACGGCGAGCGACGCGACTTCGAGATACCGAGCGCAGTCCCGGCATCTAGCGGCCGAACTACGAACTACGCCCGCCTGCAGCGCCACGGAGCGGCCGACGGGGAACTACGTCGCCTTGCAGCTGATCTTCAACTTCACGCGAGCTCCAGCGGCGGCACAGCCACACCCACCTCAAACGTCAAAACATCGCGACTCGCGGTAACGTCGGTTGGTGAGTGAAGACGACGGGTTAACATAACAGTAAATTGCAGTGTGCAGTCTTCGCGATAAACAAACAGTTTTTAACTGATATTTACATTAGGAAAAGTGCTCAATTGCAGTAATTTCAGAAAAGTTGCGAAACATACTCGGAAGTATAGCCTGCTTACGTATGCACACTGCACTGTATAAATGGTAATGTTTGGTAATTTAGCATTTATAGATTTTGTGAGTGTTATGATTATCTTGTTTGAAACATTTTTACATAAACTGTGTATGTGGAAATTGTTACTGGAAATTTAGGTTTTTGAGGGCTGTTATGTTCAGTACCCATGCATGTTGCATGATTTTGGGAATTAACTGAAAGGATTGCAGGGACTGTTTGATTAGTTTCATGGTAATTAGGAGTGTTTTGGGTTATTGGAGGTTATTTTGTAATACTTGCCTGGGCATTAAATATAAACCAAAAATGTCTTCTGAAGATAAGCAGGTCTGTGAGGCAGTAGTTGAAAGAAAAGGAATAGGACAGAAAGATAGAGATGATTCGGGATTCAGTGATTGTGGATTGTCATTAGGTAGCCCATTAGCAAATTCAACTAATTATCCCGAAATACCGGGACAAGCGATGAGAGCTAAGTCAATTTTAGAGGATGAAGATAAGTGGTCGATGTTCATAGACATGATAAAGGAGCTTAATGAATCGATAGAGAGGAGCGCCCAAGAACTCAGAGAATCAATAGAGAAGAGTTCACGAGAATTCAGAGAATCATTAAAAGAAGAATTCCGAAAAACTGGAGAATTATTTAAGAAGAGTTCACAAGAAACGAGAGAATCACTAAAGGAAGATTTACATGAGATCAAAACATCGCACACAAAGATGGAAGATAATCTGAAGAAGGAAATGCAGGAGTTACCAGAACGATTGAAGATGAACGTCGACGGAAGAGAAAATAAGCTACAGACAAATATAGACCAGGTCCAGGGAGACGTGGAGAAGATGGAAGAAAAGTTAACAGAGAAGATGGAAGACGATGTTGAAGAAACTAGAACCGAATTGGGAGAAAAGATCACCGAGGTGACGCAGATGCAGAAACAATGCAACGATGTGGTTAAGGAGATAGGAGATAGGCAAAACCAATTGCCTGTCAGTCTGAGAAATGCTGTAGCCATGCAGCAAGAAGAGGATAACCAGAGAGGTGCAATCGAAGGTGAGGCCTTCACTTGTGGAATCAAGAGGAAGAAAGAGACTACTAATTATGATCAGTTTGGAGGAGGATTATTGAAGAAATGCTGGCCCAAAAGTCGTCAGTGTGCAGCACTTGAGGACCCACTACGATGCAGACCACTCAGTAATTGGAAAGGAACGTCGGAAGAATTTGCCAAACATTTGTGGAAACGGAACGAGATTTTGGAACAACCCCTGAATGATAACGTCATGGTATCTGCGATAAAAAGAAGATTGAATCAGAAAAGACAAGGAACCGTATCCAGGAGCCTAATTAAAGGTAGAGAGGCCTTAATGAAGATACTGGACCAATTGGAGTATATTAGATCACAGAAATACAAGCAAGCTAATGATCGAAACAGAGAAGGGAGTAATGACCCAAGGATTCATATTAATCATTCGTCTGATTTCCGAGGAAGAGGCGGAGGAATCGAAAAACCGAAGGACACTCGAGGTGAGGTCCGGTCAAGAGTGAGGGCTATAAGGACCCGAATAAACCAGCTAAGACATGGTTAGGACATTTAGCTGTAAAATGGACTTTTGAAAGAGGGAAAGGTTTCTTTACATTGTGTTTTGTGATATATTACAATTAGAGTTGCATATTTCATGTTAAAGACTATCTAAGAATGAATAAAACCTGCAACCACTATCTTATAGTAATAATTCATATGTTCTGTGTTTAGATAATGAATTTTTGAGTGTATATGTTGTGTGTTTTCATTAGATATTGGACTAGAGAGGACTATTGCTGGTTGAGATGAAACATTGTAATTTTGGACAATGCCATTTATGTGATGTAATAACCTTTTGTAGAAATTGTTGTGGAGGCAGCCCACTACCGGAGTCCAGGACTATTTTGACAAATTGTAAATTCATTAATTATTTGTATTGCATGTTTTGTTCAAATGTAACTATGTTTTTAATCCCTTGCCGATTCTTTTTCACCTGCGGTTCAAAAGAAGTTTTTGAGGGCAGGGATGTAAGGGGTCCGCAGGCTCTTACTACTAAGTTTGCGCTCACACAGGTCGACAGGGCAACTATCGAGTAGTGTGTGTGCAGGTCGCGAGAGCTAGAGGGGATTCACCGAAGTGCCGAGTGCTGCTTGGGTAGATTCCCGCGAGGCGGGAAGAACTGGGCGGAGAGTTAGAGTGGAGAGTGCCGAGTCGGGGTGTGGTAGGTTCCCGCGAGGCGGGCAGAGCTGTGCAAAAGCCAGCAGTTGAATTAAGGCAAATTACCGGCAAAAGGGAGTGGCCATCGCCGTGGTTTAACCCCTTTTGTGTTAGTATCATACGGGAAAGTGAGAAAGTTTAATTACAGAGTGATTTCAGTGATATTTAAATGCCGTTATTGAACTTCCGCATCTACCGCGCCGGCATTACTTGGATTACAGTGATTGGATGTTGCGTGTGACGATTAAGAATAACTAAAGAAACCTGTGCTGAGATTAACCATCATTAACAGTGTATTGACGAAGGCAGTGGCTGTCTCCTTATTTTGTGCTTTTGCAAAGAATATAGAACTTGTTTGTGAAACTGTGTTGTGTCCTTCTTACCACCAAACAGTACGTATTACAGTATTTGCGAAGGACAATACGGAATGTAACATCCCCTGAGCAGTCCAATCCGATTGCCAGCCCATTAGGTACACAGTCACATTAATTAATTATCTAAATTTGGGCTGCTATTCAGATCCCGAACGAGCGGATAAATAAAAGGACATGTTACAAGGTGCAGACAGCAACAAGTGACATTATGTCAGTACAAGCAGTTCCATCAGTGGCACCCAGCAATGTTGAACAGGTGGAGACACCAACAAGTGACATTATTTCAGTAGAAGCAGTTCATCAGTGGCACCCAGCAATGTTGAGCAGGTGCAGACACCAACAAGTGACATTATGTCAGTAGAAGCAGTTCATCAGTGGCACCTAGCAATGATGAGCAGGTCCAGACAGCAGTCCATAATATTCACTATCACTAATCACACTGTTCATCAGAGTTTATAAGCAGAAATTAAACATGTCCTAGTGGCACCAATCATGTAGAAAAGTGCAAGTAACAGTCCATAATATTCACTATCACTAATCACACAGTTCATCAGCGGAAATTAAACATTTCTAAGTGGCACCCATTATGTTGAAGAAGTGCAGGTAACAGTCCATAATATTCACCATCACTAATCAGACAGTTCAGGCATGAACAATAGTTTGAATGCACACACAATTGATTTTACAAAATTATTATCAATGCTCTTACACTAAACATAAAAATAATAATAAACACACAAATGATTTCAGATAATTGTCATATTAACTATTACAAATACACAAATATCAGTAAACATATAATATTTATGGGTGTCAGTGCAAGCCACAACAAACAAGTAAAATAATATTTAGGAAATAGGTCGGTACCAATTATCTGGGATTAGGAAAGGAAAACACACAAAACACACTCACTCATCTTTCATCCACATTAAGTACTACTGTGTAATTGAATAGTGTTAACCGTGTAAATGTAATTCTGTCCAAGATATGCAAATGCTTCCTCTCTCAAAAAAAAAAAATTATATATATATATATATATGTATATATATATATATATTGCTTATTGATTTAACAAAGTGTGTGTGTAGACAATCTTCTTTCCACTTGAGTGTTCTAGTCTGCTATCTTCATCCTCCTTGTTCCATATAGACCAACAAAAAATATGCTCCTCACTTACTTTACCTCTTATCCACCAAACCTCCAATAATCATCAGCATCACATAATCTCAATACTTCAATAATACCTCTTACGTCGATACATATAAACCTTATCATCAATATCATTTACCTTACCTCTTGTCCACCAAAACTCCAATAATCATCAACTTCACACAATCTCAATACCTCTTCAATACGTCGACACATATAAACCTTATCGCCAATATCAATTCACTTCCATAACAACTCTTTCCTCTAGTCAGTCTCCTCGAACAAGTACAGATAAAATTCTAGTGCAAACTTCAATTCATCATCCCATACAATCTGAAGACACAATGTCCACACACAACCTCTGTGTAATCCATCTGACCCAAATCTTCTACTCATTATGAATCATAAAATACATTTTGGTTACCTTGTTCATCATTAAATAAAAGAAATGCATACATGACCTCTAACAGCCTTTAGTTTGAATAACTTTCAGTAAGTAAGTACGAGTACGGAGTGTGAATGATCATAATATTTCACAGTGTGTACACCACTTCAAGAATCATAGCAAAACAGAAGCAAACATGTGGAGTATTTCTTGTGTCAAGTGTCATTTGCTATTTCAATTGCTCACGAAGAATGCAGTGTAATAACTGTCAATGGTCTAAACCTAGTGTTGCTATGTCATGTCGTTAGCTTCCTTCCTAATAGCATACATTTATACAGCTTCAATAAAACCTCCAGCTCATGTGACCTCAATGAAGTTTCTTGTACCAATGTCGTTCGTAGAATTATAGCAGTTCATTTTCTTATCTTAAAAATATACGGCACTGAGCGTAAGCAAAACATGCAATAGCGAGTAAATGTACCAGTAGAGAACAGAATGTCAACAAGTGGATGCAGCACAATTCATACAACGAGGCTCTGCCAAGCGAACAATAATTAATACCAAAGTGTAACCTAAACTCTATGTTCGTACACTGTACATCAGCATTTCTATATACCTAATTAAAGAGTAGTTATGACAACAAACAGAAATGTATAAATATGCAATCAATACGCACAGCAGCAAACATATATCTTACGTAATAAACAGGTCATTAGCATCATATCAGCATAAGCAAATAAATGTTCATATGAAATCTTAATAAGTAAACATGAAGGCGCAAGCAGATAAATCACAAAGTATAACTTACATACATAACCATATCAGTACAACTAATCAGGTGACAATTATAATTTAAATAAATAAGCACAGCAGGCACATAATAAAAAAATGTGACATCAGTGAAAAAGCAGTGCAGCCAAGCGATGCATAATATACACAAGTAACAACCTTGTTCATTAATCCATCATTGTCAAAATCAGTTAACACGAAGTACGAATCACGTAATCGCGAGCAGCAAATTACGTCTAAAGTACGTACCTAAGTGGAAATATGTTACCTGCAAAATAAACTCAATTAATAGTTACCTTTTTAGTTTATTACTTTCTTCTTCAAAATGACATTCTTCCTGAAAATTTCTCGATAGGAAGTCGTCTTAACGTCGGACACGCACAGAATTTACCTGAAGGTCTTAAATATTTTATACAACCGTATCCTGAAAAATACTGAACGTTAATAACATAATTTACCAAGTCACTATAGCTTTATACCGAATTTAATCAGAGAAATTAGACTGTATATTTGTTTACGGCTGTCAGTGCATTCGCACTGAGAGCTCGATCAGCTGTAGGCGCGTGACGTAGGACGTGATTGTTTGCGGTGAACGACTGCCTTTTGCGGCGCGCAGACTTGACTGTTGCTTTGAGTATGTGCCGCCGCCACAAAAGCGCGGTATCCTTGTATTCTCCGTGTGTTTACACGTAGCTGTTAGTTTCTCACAAGTATGTCATTCCACAAAAATTTTTCAAAAGTATATCATTCCGCAAAAATTTTAACGTTAGATATATGATGTATTCCCTTAGAGCGTCGAGATTTAAGAGTTTCTACTTCGACAGTGTTATCATGAATAATTTTGCGAATTCTATATGGACCGTTATAAAGCAGAAAAAATTTGCGACACAAGCCCTTTCCTTTGTGAGACAAACGATGAGACTTAATTAATACCTTTTGACCAACTGACAAGGTTTTTAAACGACCAGGACGTTTAGCTGATTTCTCTCTTCTAGCAGCCGCAGATGTAGAGCCAGGTTGACAACTTCAGAATGCCGCAGTTTCCGTGAAGGCGGAAAAGGAACGATTTCAGAAATGCGATTTGTCGGTGCTTTATTTTTTAATATCAATATAGGCGGTAAAGAAGTTGAGTCATTAGGAAGTTCATTCAGAATGTTTTGAAAAATATGAAGATACTGATCCCATGTTCTGTGGTTCTGATGACAATAAAGAAGACACAATTTATTGATTTCCTTCATCCATCTCTCTGAAGCATTAGATTGAGGGGGAAAAAGTGAAATGAAAATTGGTTTAATCTTACGACGCCGTAGAGTACGAAGCCAAATTTTAGAACGAAACTGTGATCCATTATCTGATATAACCTTATCAACATGACCCACTTCTTTAAGAAAATGTTTGATGAAAGCGTTAGATACTGAACGAGCTGTTGCTTTGCGTAAAGGTGTAAAACACACATATTTTGATGTTAATTCCACTGCTACTAAATGTACGCAAAACCATTAGTAGAACGAACCACTGGACCGAACAAATCGACTGCAGCCATGTCCTTTAATTTCGATGGAATGATAGGAAACAACGGTGCTCTGTGAGAAATAGTTGGCGGCTTAGCCTTTTGACATAACTTGCATTTGGCAAGAACAGATCGAATACGTTTTTCCATATTACTGAAGTAGCAATTTTCTCGTAATTTATGAAAGCATTTTCTGGGACCAAAGTGTGCATAACTGAAATGTGTGTACCAAATCAATTTATTGACCCCTCATCAGGAATACAAACTAACCAAACAGAGTTGTCAACCGATTTTCGTTTAAAAAGAATATCATTGCGAACTAAAGAATGCTGTCTCACAAAAATCTTTAGATAAATCCGGATGTGAAAGAAGTGGAGCAGCAACTAAAGCATCACGAAGTTGTTCAAATTCTGACTGAGCTTCCTCATCCCAACACCAATTAGAGTTCTTTCGAGATAGTTCACATAAACGAGGTGTGGCCAAATCGTCCAATCTAACAAAGCGTCTAAGAAAATTACAGACACCAAGGAAACTACGAACATCACGTTTTGTGGTAGGAACAGCATAATTACGAATAGCGTCTAGTTTCTCTGGATCAGGAAGAATACCTCCTGTAGAAATAATATGACCAAGAAATTTTACCTGAGAACGACCAAATTCAGATTTTTCCAAGTTCACTGTAATGCCAACTCTTGCAAAAATACGTAATAATGAATCCAAAATTTTATTGTGTTCACTCCAAGAACGTTTAGCAATAAGAATATCGTCAACATATGAAGTAATATTGTCACGAAGATAAACAGGTAAAATTTCGTTTAAACTACGAATGAATGCTGCTGAAGGTACAGTAAGTCCAAATGGTAATTTTCCGAAATCACTTTTGGGTAAATTAGTCATATCCGGTTATTCTTTACCTACTGTCTAGATAGATTGATAGTCGAAGAGTTGTTTTGACAGATGCAAAGAATAGCAAAAGAGTAGGCAGCGGTGCAGAAAACTAAAAGGGAAATAGCACCACTACAGCTCGGGGCCCTATGCACGCTACGGCACATATTCACTTAGTGTAGTGAATCCCCTGAGGACTTTAATAGCCGCACATAATTTCCAGTTTGTGACTTAGTGGCCAATTTGGTAGAAGTGCGTACGTAAATTGATCTAACCATGCACATGGATGTATGTCATTCTTAGAGTTGCGAAAGATCTTAAATTTCCGAACAGTTAAGAAGTGTTTATAGTCAAAGTTTTCGCCTCGTGGCGACAAAGACCTACCGCGTCTGTCCCAGTCCCAATGTCGATTATTGTCAAGCTCGCGCGCCTGGCGCTCTCTTGTTGCATCTCGTAAATGAAACAAATTATTTTCTTCAAACCCCTCTGCTATCTGTGATTCTAAATTTCTTCTGCTGTCTTTTCCTACGATTTCGCCTTCAATTTGTTTGACTTGCTTTCGTAGTGCCTCAAATTCCCTTTTGACGCGTTCATTAAATTTTCCCTGATTTTCAACATGCTTATTTATGTTCTGGTACTCTTCGGTTTCTGCAAATGGCAATGGAGCTGTATCATCTGAATCTCTGTCCCCATGTAAACTAAGACTTGTCAATTTATCTGAAATTTCCTCAACTCTTTCCGATAAGTCACCTATTTTTTCTTTCTGTTTATTTATGTCTTACGTAAGTGTCGCGACTCGGGTTTCAGTATTGACACATTTAGTAGTTAACTGTTCATATTGTTGTATTAGATTATTTATTCTGTCATTTGGTACGGATTCCTCGATTCTCTCAAATATTTCCTCCTTATCGTGTGCACGTTGTAAATTTAACTCTGAAAATTTTTGTACTATCACGCGATCTCTTTCTTCCCGTTCTCTATCCTGTTCCTTTTGTCTGATTTCTACTGCAATTAATCTATTATTGTGAGCATTCAAAATCGGTTGTACTTCTTCTCTGATTTCTTTCTTTAATTCATCTTTCATATTTTTGAAACATGTCCCTATTCGTTAATCTAACCGTGTTTCCATTGTTTCCATCTCTGTTTTAATTGTTCCTATTTGTGAGTCTAACCGTGTTGCCAAAGTTCCCATCTCTGTTTTTAATTCAGATTCTGTGATCCCAGTGAGTCTAACCGTGTTTCCATTGTTCCCATATCAGTTTTTAATTCAGATCCCAAAGTTCCCATCTCTGTTTTAATTGTTCCTATCTCTGTTTTAAATTCAGATCGAAAATTTAATATTGCACTCATCAACTGCTCCATATTAACTTGTTCGAAATTCCTTTCGCCCCTAACATTTCCCACAAAACCAGCTTCCTTCGTCATAGCTGTAAAGCTATCTGTGTTAGATACTATTCCAGAATCTTCTATCGTTAATCTCGTATTCTGTGAATTTTCTGATTGAGAAAAATTTTGAAATGGTTCCGGACTATCTTCCCGACTTATTAAATTGTTTTCAACTCCATTATTCATCATACTGTTGTCCTGTGTTGGCGAGTTCGCCATGTCAACAATTCCGTCATTCTCACTATTCATCACTTTCGCCTTTTTCATCGATCGCGTAATCATTTACAAAACATACAAAACTCGTCACAATACGAAAATTACAGAGAATATAACACGTTATCACCAACAATACCATTCACACGAAATGCTTCCCTCAAACACGATTAACGAACAATTGAAATAATTGCACTAAATTATCAAACCCGTAGACAAGACAACAAAAAATAAATTTTGCAAAATACCATTAGAAGAATGCCAATTACCAAATCTACACATGCAATATAGACTACAATTACTAAACTACGAATTACTACAACAATACTACTGTCTGCTATTTTTACAATCAGAAGAATTCCAAGGGACGATCCGAAGCAGCGGTCGCCACGTGCATGGGGGCTTAATTATAAAAAAAATGCAAATAATTTCAATTTTCAGTCGCTGTCTGTCCGGTTACGAAGTCTCGTAAACGGTTGGCCCTGACTAGTTTTAGTACGCAATCTGACTGCATAGAATAACAACAAAGAATGAAAGAAAACTTCCGTTAACACAATTAATTAATTAAGTCCCCAGCAACTATGAAAGCTACGAAACAACAAGCCACAAGTGTCGCTGTTCTGTGTGTGGAAGTGTGATTCAACGTACACATCTGGCACGGTTCTTCTTCAATCAGACAAGAAATTTTAAATACCATTTATACTGAAGTAATTAAAAAATAGAAATACTATAATTGCGTAAGGAAACCAGAATTAGACTCTAATACAAGAACACAAGCCAGATGCTTTGTTGACTGAACCTGTAATGACGCATTATTTAAGACATTGAAATAATAAAAAGAAAACGGAATTTTTTTACCTTCATATATATTGACGAAAAGCACTCTGATCATTACAATATCTCCATTCGAACAACATCTGCTGTCTATCCCATCAAACAACTGCACACAACATGGAACAAGCACTCCCTACTACAACATCTCAACAACGACTCTCTACCACCACATCTCAACAAGCACTCTCCACTACGACTTCTCGACAAGCACTGCCAGTGGAGGCGGCGGAATAAAACTCTTTGGCGCAATCTCTGGCGCTGTGGCTCAGTGTAGCCACCTTTCAGCGTCTCTCCTGCAGAGTCTTCCACTGGAGTTTATCTATCATCTCCGTAACGCTTTCGCGATTACTAAATGATGCTGTAACGAAGCGCGCTGCTCTCCGTTGGATCTTCTCTATCTCTTCTATCAACCATATCTGGTACGGATCCCACCCTGCTGAGCAGTATTCAAGCAGTGGGCGAACAAGCGTACTGTAACCTACTTCCTTTGTTTTCGGATTGCATTTCCTTAGGATTCTCCCAATGAATCTCAGTATGGCATCTGCTTTACCGACGATCAACTTTATATGATCATTCCATTTTAAATCACTCCTAATGCGTACTCCCAGATAATTTATAGAATTAACTGCTTCCAGTTGCTGGCCTGCTATATTGTAGCTAAATGATAAAGGATCTTTCTTTCTATGTATTCGCAGCACATTACACTTGCCTACATTGAGATTCAATTGCCATTCCCTGCACCATGCGTCAATTCGCTGCAGATCCTCCTGCATTTCAGTACAATTTTCCATTGTTAGAACCTCTCGATACACCACAGCATCATCTGCTAAAAGCCTCAGTGAACTTCCGATGATATCCACAAGGTCATTTATGTATGTCGTGAATAGCAACGGTCCTATGACACTCCCCTGCGGCACACCTGAAATCACTCTTACTTCGGAAGACTTCTCTCCATTGAGAATGACATGCTGCGTTCTGTTATCTAGGAACTCTTCAATCCAATCACACAATTGGTCTGATAGTCCATATGCTCTTACTTTGTTCATTAAACGGTTGTGGGGAACTGTATCGAAAGCCTTGCGGAAGTCAAGAAACACGGCATCTACCTGTGAACCCGTGCCTATGGTCCTCTGAGTCTCGTGGACGAATAGCGCGAGCTGCGTTTCACACGACCGTCTTTTTGGAAACCCATGCTGATTCCTACAGAGTAGATTTCTAGTCTCCAGTTCCTTCGAATGGGCATGGCCGACTTCGTTCCCCATCCTTGGAAGCATCAGAGTTTGAGGTCCGTCTCATAATACCTCGTTGTCGACGGGACGTTGAACATGTTTGGTTGAAAGGACTACATCAAGGGACAGTCAGTCTGTCAATTTAGTATTGGAAGTTTATGTGGGAGACAGAAATTGTAGAGGGTGAGCGAGACTTGACAAAAGTAAGCAGATTCACATGGATGTAGGTTTCGTCACATATTCAGACTGCATAAGAACAATACAGCTACAACTGTAGGACCTTGAGCAGTACGGTCTTAATTAGCCTAATTCAGTTTTCACTGTAGGAAATTTGTCGACCAAACAGAAGTAGTCTTTGAATGTGTATAACCACTTGCAATACTTTACGTTGATCATTTACAATTAAATACGGTCGCCCGACTGAAATGATTTAAAGAGGAATTGTTATTCAGTTTCCAAATGTAAAACGTGATTCAGATCCGAACGTTCGCCGTCAGTCGGTGGCAATCTACGAATTTATTTTGTTTGTCAGTAATGTGTAAAACAAATTTGGGCGAAATTCTGAACAACTAAATATTTTATTATTATTGTTTGTGGTTTGTCGTTTACAGTTTATTGTAGACATTTCAGGTGTCGAAGTAGTGTCCTGTTTACAAGACGTATTCTTTTTTGTTCCTCTAGGCTGCTACCACTTCTTCCATTCGTACATTACTTGTCAAATATTTGTCCTCTGCATACTAACATAATGTTAAATGCACATATTTGCAAGATAAAGTAACAAAGCTACGTAGGTTCTTGTACTTTTATGATACGATACTTGATGAAAACGGATTTTCGTCTGGAACAAGTGCAGCCTGAGAAATAAAGTTCATAGGTGTATAAGAATGATGTTAGTTAAATAGTTTCTATTGGTCACATGGTATACATCCTACGATACTGATCTACGATATCTGAAATACCAGAGAAGCAAAACCGTATCGACCGTGAGATACTGGAAAATGTGAGGACAATAACACAAGAGTTAAATACGGCTGGGCTGTCTCCATAAGCTTGTAGCCTCATTCGTGCACGACTGAGATGTCACAAACAAGGTGAACAATTTACAAGACGGACACTGAAAAATTAGTTTCATGTCTGGAGGATTGTGTAAAGTTTCTGCAAAAAATGAGTTGTAAATGAAGTCCTGGACTTAAGACTGTATAATGCGAATTGTGAACCACACTAGTCTTGAAAACTTTTCGTAACATTAACTTTAGAAAATGGTTCCTATCTGAGCATTATGCTGCGCCGTCTCATTGCCTATGTAGGTATCTAGCAAGCACAGTACTACTTGATAACAAAGTCCATTCTGAGAACCTGTGAACATGTATCGTAAAAGTCACATTCTAGCAAAAGCGTTCCTAATACAACGTTCCTAACAAATGTTACATGTCGTTGCCTACTGCAGCCGATTAGAAGCCAACAGCGTAAACTAAGTGACACGGATTCTTTGGACATTTGTGAAAAGTCGTCTTCACAGTAAAAGATAAATAATTCCTACTCATAATGCATCTTAACGTTTGTGGGATATTCCTGAATGGATATTAATGTGTGTGAAGCATATGGCCGTAAAGTCTTGTAGAATACTTTCGACATTAAATTGTTAAACAGAAAGATCGAAAAGCACGTTTGAGTTCTGCTCTACTTGGAATAACAGAAATGAAGCAGAAAAAAGACTAAATGGCTTGGTTTGGGAAGCGTATGAAACAGGGGTAACGTCAGTGTGACGTAATGTCAATCAACAGTGATAATAAGTATGCGAATTACGACGACATATAATTAACATAATCTGTACCTTCATGAAATAAGTATGGAAACTCATTTTAAAAGCTAAAGATTCGTCTCTCAAGTTCATTTCGCTAGCCGACGCATCGTAGCCTCTATCATTAGCAATCTCTACAGAGCACAGTTAGACCTCAGCAATCACAGCAGTTCAGTTGAGACTTTCGTTAGTAGCGGTCGCTAGGACCAGAAGTCTTACTTTTGTTTGTCTATTCTGAAGAAGTCTGATTATTTTGTATGCCGCCCTTTGCTAGCGATACTTTTGTGTAATTCTACTTGCGGATTATCATGTATAAAGGACTACAAGAACTCTCAGATCAAAGTTAACTATTTGTAGCCGCCCGGGGTGACCGAGCGGTTCTAGGCGCTACAGTCTCGAACCGCGCGACCGCTGCGGTCGCAGGTTCGAATCCTGTCGCGGGCATGGATGTGTGTGATGTCCTTAGGTTAGTTAGGTTTAAGTAGTTCTAAGTTCTAGGGGAATGATGACCTCAGAAGTTATGTTCCATAGTGCTCAGAGCCATTTGAACAATTTTTTGAACTATTTGTACTTGTCTTGTTGTAATAAAACTCTTTAATCGGAGTTGTTTGATTGTTTGTCTAGCGAACCGGGTGTGCAGGATTCCTAGACACAACAGATCTAGTAATTAATTCTTTATGATGTCGTATACAAAAGAAGTAAAAATTCTACTAGAAGACAGTAAAGGGTTTCGTCAAGGTTATCCACTACGACCTTAGTTGCAGGTGATATAATAATAGTTCTTAAATTTACGGGCACCTGAGAGTAGAGCCTTTTACTGCCATCACGAGAATGAGACCGTACGTGAATGTGAAGTGAAAAAAATTAATCCAGATTTAGGGGCCATGAGCGAAGTTTAACTCGGAACATTATCCAACCTCAAGTGAAAGTAATCGTAATCTGGGAGTAAAACGACCGACAATTTTTTAAATGCTAACAACACATCTGTGTATCATGGAGCATAGAATTGCCGTTCGAATTCGTCGAGGCTTCACACCGGAACATAAAGCTGTCGCTAACAAAGCCAAGAAAGTGCAGTTCTCATATCTGAAGTGGATATCAGATGGCGAATGATCTAACTCTGCATTTTAACTTCCATTCAACTTCCAAGGACATTGCTTGGATTGGACAACACACGTACTTTCCGCTCTTTAGCGTCATTGAGCAATACTTGAAGCGAAGCAGATCTGATTGACAGTGTCAGCTGTAAAAACTGAATGGACAAAGCAAGAACGTGACACAATGCGGAGAGAGCAAACAGCCGATTCCCGTTAAAATGTCTACAGAGTTCCGGCACTCGCTGATATCTTAGGGCGTGCGTTTCAAAAGAACACTGCAAATGCAGTTTTTGACTGAATGCGCTGTTTGCATTGACGTGGTTGTTATTCTTTCTTGTGGTACTCAGTCCGAAGACTGGTTTGAACAAGTGCTTCCAGCTAGTCTGTCCTGTGCAGAGCACTTTATGTCTGCATATCTATTGCAACCTGCGTCCACCTGAATCTGCTTATTGTGATCTACAATTTTTAGCCCCACACTTCACTCCATTCCGAAGCTGACTACACGTTCTCGTCTCAGGATATACACTACCAACCGAACCCTACATTTAGTTAGGTTAGAATATATGTTTCTTTTCTCCCCGATTTCAGTACTTCTTCATTTCTCACTCTATCTACCCATAGAATCATCTGGACTTCCATGTAGCAAAATTTTCAATTCTCTTTGTAACGAAATGGGAATTTTCCATTTAATATTAAGAGTAGGTTTGAGCACGTATGCAAGTAGTGACCTAAGCTAGTTTTGTATGAAATGAAATGTTATTTGAATAAGTTTGTTAAAACCGAAGAAATCCTGTGTGAAGCATAACAAAAGATATACTTAATGGCCCAACAAATACACTGGCATCTTAATTTTAGGCAAACAGCCACAACGTTATCCATAAAAAACAGGACAAAAAGTTCAGAAATAATTATTTTTTGGCATTAAATTAATTACTCATATACTTTTAACACTGCTGCAAGGCACGTAAAAATGTTAACAAAACACAAGTCCAGTAGCTGCCATATTCGAATACAGCATTTGCTGGAGCTGTCACTTAATGAGATCAGGTCAGAGTAACGTTAGGCCATCGCGCATGCCGCGTTATGGCGGACATTAAGTTTACTCACTCCAGGTTTAGCAACGTTTATTACACGCAAAATTATAGCCTCTACTGAGATTTTTTTAATGGATATGTATGCTATTACATAAATTACCAGCAAAATTATAGTATCTGTACGGGCGAAAATATTAACATCATAGTAGGCTACATTGCTATATCGAGTAGTAATTAAGGACTGTGACTGTAATTTAGCCATATCAGTTCGACATCTGATTCAAACATTAAATCATTTTAAAATACTGCTTATGTGTGCTCTGGCATTAATCACAAACTACGTATACTACTGGTGGAATCACGTTACACATTCGCAAAAGTCACTCTTAGTGAATTTTGAAGCTTAATGATTTTTAGTCAATCAGTTACGGCAGTAAATAATTGTATCAGCCAGTGAGGTATTAAATAAGTTCCAGTAGTAGCCAATTTAAGATAAAGCCTGTTAATGATTCCGCTATCATATTGTGGCACTTTATTCGTAAAGACCCGTCTTGATCACATAGATTTTACAATTCGTTGTTACAAAATCTGTGTTATCAAGATGGACCTTTACAAACAAAGTGCCACAAGATGATCGCGGTCTCATTTACAGACTTTATGTCTTCAATTTGTGCTTAGTCAGGCCAAGAATGAGGCAAAATTGTTCCTCAAAATAAAAATGCGCACTATGAAAGATATAATGAAAATAAGTTTTAACAAATTCTGTTTGGATACGGGGATTATTCCTAAATATCTTAATGTCAAGATTAATAATCGTTCTGCAGCAGCGTTAGGTGTGGAATGCAAAAGTAAAATTCTACAGATAAGGACTAAGGTCAGGAGAGCAAACAAGAATAAAGAAAAATGTAATCTGGAACCATTCAGACTTCAGTTACTTTTAGGTGTGTTATTGTCGCCTTCACAATTTTCATGTGTTTTTAAAGGTGTGAATAAAGTGGTAGGCAATGAACGATAAAAGATCGCGATGAGACGTAAGAAGAAAACCTCCAATTTACAGGCGAAGCTCAATGTAAGAAGAGACAGAAAGCAGGAAATCAAACATCAACTTGTGGAAAGCTTTGTCAACCTAATGGACATGAAAATGACAGATAATGAAATGAATCCTCGGAATAAGGGTCTACATTTTAGTATTACACCGAAATTGGTACCAATCAAAAATACTACTGCAGAAGTAAAAGTTGCTTGTGACGTAGTAAAAATCAATAAATTCAATAAAATGGACTTAACTGTAAAAGCTAACGAATGTATACCGAAAGCAGGTCGCTACGAACTTAATAAAGCGAAACATTTAGAAGCACTTAAAAGCCTGAATCATAAATTAGAAGTGCAAAGAGCTACTGGTGTGAGGGCTAATGAAGGTAATTTGGATGTCGTAATTTGGGACTATCGCTACAACGAAAAGAACTGAAAATTTTCTTGCAGATCATAATATAGTCAAGTTCAAGAGAAATCCTGTCAACAAATTTCAACCACGTATAAGGAAAACAACTGAAAATAGGTATTTTTTCCGGATGAATAAGAGAAACGTATATTAAAAATGATGAATCTGTTTACTTTTGTGCTTCGTTTGCAAATTAAATTACACAAGAGTGTGGAACCGGTTAGGCCGATTACTAACAATATGTCATGTCATAATTACAAATTGAATCGGGAACGCAACGAAAGACTGAGAGCAGGATATACTTACACACAGACATTCAACGTCAAGAATAGCTATGAATTTGCCAGGATTATTAAGGATGAACCAGTCCCAGCTGGGGCTACAATCGCTTCTTTTGACATTGTTTAACCTATATAAAAAAGTATCAGTAAGCGATACATTGTATATTATAAGAAAGAAGTTTCTGACATACAAGAAGATTAGTGAAGGGAAATCGTGGAAAGCTTGAAAATTTTAGAACTTGCTTTGTCATTTAGTTATTTTATGTTTAACGCCCCCCATGAACCATGGACCTTGCCGTTGGTGGGGAGGCTTGCATGCCTCAGCGATACAGATAGACTTACCGTAGGTGCAACCACAACGGAGGGGTATCTGTTGAGAGGCCAGACAAACATGTGGTCCCTGAAGAGGGGCAGCAGCCTTTTCAGTAGTTGCAGGGGCAACAGTCTGGATGGTTGACTGATCTGGCCTTGCAACACTAACCAAAATGGCCTTGCTGTGCTGGTACTGCGAACGGCTGAAAGCAAGGGGAAACTACAGCCGTAAATTTTCCCGAGGACATGCAGCTTTACTGTATGATTAAATGATGATGGCGTCCTCTTGGGTAAAATATTCCGGAGGTAAAATAGTCCCCCATTCGGATCTCCGGGCGGGGACTACTCAAGAGGACGTCGTTATCAGGAGAAAGAAAACTGGCATTCTACGGAACGGAGCGTGGAATGTCAGATCCCTTAATCGGGCAGGTAGGTTAGAAAATTTGAAAAGGGAAATGGATAGGTTAAAGTTAGATATAGTGGGAATTAGTGAAGTTCGGTGGCAGGAGGAACAAGACTTTTGGTCAGGTGATTACAGGGTTATAAATACAAAATCAAATAGGGGTAATGCAGGAGTAGGTTTAATAATGAATAAAAAAATAGGAGTGCGGGTTAGCTACTACAAACAGCATAGTGAACGCATTATTGTGGCCAAGATAGACACGAAGCCCACGCCTACTACAGTAGTACAAGTTTATATGCCAACTAGCTCTGCAGATGATGAAGAAATTGATGAAATGTATGACGAGATAAAAGAAATTATTCAGGTAGTGAAGGGAGACGAAAATTTAATAGTCATGGGTGACTGGAATTCGTCAGTAGGGAGAGGGAGAGAAGGAAACATAGTAGGTGAATATGGATTGGGGGGAAGTAATGAAAGAGGAAGCCGCCTTGTAGAATTTTGCACAGAGCATAACTTAATCATAGCTAACACTTGGTTCAAGAATCATAAAAGAGGGTTGTATACCTGGAAGAATCCTGGAGATACTAAAAGGTATCAGATAGATTATATAATGGTAAGACAGAGATTTAGGAACCAGGTTTTAAATTGTAAGACATTTCCAGGGGCAGATGTGGATTCTGACCACAATCTATTGGTTATGAACTGCAGATTGAAACTGAAGAAACTGCAAAAAGGTGGGAATTTAAGGAGATGGGACCTGGATAAACTGAAAGAACCAGAGGTTGTAGAGAGTTTCAGGGAGAGCATAAGGGAACAATTGACAGGAATGGGGGAAAGAATTACAATAGAAGAAGAATGGGTAGCTCTGAGGGATGGAGTAGTGAAGACAGCAGAGTATCAAGTAGGTAAAAAGACGAGGGCTAATAGAAATCCTTGGGTAACAGAAGAAATATTGAATTTAATTGATGAAAGGAGAAAATATAAAAATGCAGTAAATGAAGCAGGCAAAATGGAATACAAACGTCTCAAAAATGAGATCGACAGGAATTGCAAAACGGCTAAGCAGGGATGGCTAGAGGACAAATGTAAGGATGTAGAGGCTTGTCTCACTAGGGGTAAGATAGATACTGCCTACAGGAAAATTAAAGAGACCTTTGGAGAGAAGAGAACCACTTGTATGAATATCAAGAGCTCAGATGGCAACCCAGTTCTAAGCAAAGAAGGGAAGGCAGAAAGGTGGAAGGAGTATATAGAGGGTTTATACAAGGGCGATGTACTTGAGAACAATGTTATGGAAATGGAAGAGGATGTAGATGAAGATGAAATGGGAGATAAGTTACTGCGTGAAGAGTTTGACAGAGCACTGAAAGACCTGAGTCGAAACAAGGACCCGGGAGTAGACAACATTCTATTAGAACTACTGATGGCCTTGGGAGAACCAGTCATGACAAAACTCTACCATCTGGTGAGCAAGATGTATGAGACAGGCGAAATACCCACAGACTTCAAGAAGAATATAATAATTCCAATCCCAAAGAAAGCAGGTGTTGACAGATGTGAAAGTTACCGAACTATCAGTTTAATAAGTCACAGCTGCAAAATACTAACGCGAATTCTTTACAGACGAATAGAAAAATTGGTAGAAGCGGACCTCGGGGAAGATCAGTTTGGATTCCGTAGAAATGTTGGAACACGTGAGGCAATACTAACCTTACGACTTATCTTAGAAGAAAGATTAAGAAAAGGCAAACCTACGTTTCTAGCATTTGTAGACTTAGAGAAAGATTTTGACAACGTTAACTGGAATACTCTCTTTCAAATTCTGAAGGTGGCAGGGGTAAAATACAAGGAGCAAAAGGCTATTTACAATTTGTACAGAAACCAGATGGCAGTTTAAAGAGTCGAGGGGCATGAAAGGGAAGCAGTGGTTGGGAAAGGAGTGAGACAGGGTTGTAGCCTCTCCCCGATGTTATTCAATCTGTATATTGAGCAAGCAGTAAAGGAAACAAAAGAAAAATTCGGAGTAGGTATTAAAATTCATGGAGAAGAAGTAAAAACTTTGAGGTTCGCCGATGACATTGTAATTCTGTCAGAGACAGCAAAGGACTTGGAAGAGCATTTGAATGGAATGGACAGTGTCTTGAAAGGAGGATATAAGATGAACATCAACAAAAGCAAAACGAGGATAATGGGATGTAGTCAAATTAAATCGGGTGATGCTGAGGGAATTAGATTAGGAAATGAGACACTTAAATTAGTAAAGGAGTTTTGCTATTTAGGGAGTAAAATAACTGATGATGGTCGAAGTAGAGAGGATATAAAATGTAGACTGGCAATGGCAAGGAAATCGTTTCTGAAGAAGAGAAATTTGTTAACTTCGAGTATAGATTTAAGTGTCAGGAAGTCGTTTCTGAAAGTATTTGTATGGAGTGTAGCCATGTATGGAAGTGAAACATGGACGATAACCAGTTTGGACAAGAAGAGAATAGAAGCTTTCGAAATGTGGTGCTACAGGAGAATGCTGAAGATAAGGTGGGTAGATCACGTAACTAATGCGGAGGTATTGAATAGGATTGGGGAGAAGAGAAGTTTGTGGCACAACTTGACTAGAAGAAGGGATCGGTTGGTAGGACATGTTTTGAGGCATCAAGGGATCACAAATTTAGCATTGGAGGGCAGCGTGGAGGGTAAAAATCGTAGAGGGAGACCAAGAGATGAATACACTAAGCAGATTCAGAAAAATGTAGGTTTCAGTAGGTACTGGGAGATGAAGAAGCTTGCACAGGATAGAGTAGCATGGAGAGCTGCATCAAACCAGTCTCAGGACTGTAGACCACAACAACAACAACAACAATGTTTAACGATAAGACTTTCTATCGAAAGGACCGGACTCGCAATGTGCAACAGTTTGTCGCTCACTTTAGCTGAGATCTTCATAAAGAGCTAGAAAATAAGACTTTTGAACAAAATCCTGACGTATTTGAAAAAATTGTCTATTACAGATGTTACGTAGACGTCATCATATTATCGTACAAAAGAGACGAAAATTAAATCTGATATGTAGCAGAAAGTTCATAGTTGAACTGCAATAAGGAAGTACAAGTCTTTGGTATATTGGGTAAAGTAAAAGAGATGTAAGGGTAGCGTGTTTAGGAAGACGACGGCTGCTGACACGATTGCAAACGCGAAATCCTGTCTTCCCAAGAAGCCTAACTGGGCATACTTCAGGGCCATGATCAGCAGAATGCTAAAATTACCACTCATTCCAAGCCACAAAGTGGAAGAATGAAATATAATTGGACAAGTAGCCATAGCAAATAGGTATAAGGACCGTGATGTAATCAAGCTTCACAATAAAGTGAAGTCAAGAATACGTGCAAAAAGAAGACAACAGATCCAGAAGGCAAGAAGTTTGTTGCTAAGCCATACAATGGTGCAGTTTCCGACAGAATTGTACAGGCTTTCAGAAAAACTAAATTAAAAATTGGAA
Organism: Schistocerca nitens; assembly: GCF_023898315.1. Taxonomy (NCBI): domain Eukaryota; kingdom Metazoa; phylum Arthropoda; class Insecta; order Orthoptera; family Acrididae; genus Schistocerca; species Schistocerca nitens. Next base: position 983,460,381 of record NC_064617.1, on the reverse strand, counting down.
TTCAAACGGAGGGTACAATTGGTTGTAATCTACGCCACGAGGTTGGCAACAACAGAACAAATATTTACAATCAGGTGCCTATAAGATCGACTGCTAAGACTATGACAGGTTTTATACAGGGAAGGAATTTCAGGACTCGTTTAAGAGAACATACATATAGCTAAAGTAGAAGTGCTTTCGGTAGAAATTTGAATAAAAAAAATTTAAAAAACATGCGACAGAAAACAGAGGATAATACGGAAGTATTCCAACAAGGACCAAAGGGACAATTACTGAACCTGCTCGAAGACATGCAAATTTATGTACGCAGGAAACGGCAACCAGAATAACTGCTGAATGAACAGAATTAGTTTAACCTTTTAATTTGATGTATTCAGAGACCTGCTAGTCTGAGCAGCGTCGAGCGTCGCAACAGCTTATCGCGCTGTCGTGTGCGCCGGCCACCAGTGGAGCAAGCTTCGAAATGCGTTGTGGTTTGCTAATGCAAACGGTATTTTGCATTTACGAAAATATGTAAAAGCAGTACAATTATTAAATTACAGTCGTACTATGTGCTACTAATGTCTCATTAGGAGTAATATTGACCACATTTTCGAAAGGTCGCTTTCTGGGCCCTGGTTGTGCGATTCCATTTTTATTTATTTTATTTTATTTATTTTTTGAATGTTGTGGAAAATTAAGGTTAGCTCGGATTGCCTAGGACAAGAGGCACGTCAGATGATTTGTGTCGTACATATCTTACTCCTCAAAGTGGTTTGAGCAGATATAGCTCTTTGTAGTTCAAAACAGTCTGACCCGTTTCATATTTGTTGCCAATCTGTAGCTCCTGTCACTTAGATCCGTGCAATTGAACACTAAACATATTTTAGGCGTGTTTAATTTGTATTTGACGAAGAAAACTCCAAAGAAAAACGATTCACCAAATAAAGCAGTGCACTTTCCACGAAGATAAATGATACCGTGGCTCCTCTCATTGTGCTGACCAGCGTCAGTACGGCAGCCGAGTTAACATTGGCTGCCACAAGGAGCGCTGTAAGTAGCGTGTTAGCCACGCTATTAAAATTTAAACTCGTTGGTGAATGACAAAAGGCCTAGCACCACCTGTCGGAATTCGACAGCAGCAGGATCACGGCGTGTCGAGATTGCGGTTTATCATTCCACGATACTGCTGCTCCCGTTACTCGATATTCCACGACGTTCATGGAGATATGGTGTCGATGATTTCAGGAGGAGTAGTTGCAATGAAGGACTCAACGACGCCACGTGACCAGTGTTCGAGAGTACAGACACTCGGCACTGCAGGTTCACACATCCACATCACGTGCCCTCGGATAGGAAATGGGCTTCTCTGTAGCAGTAAAAGTCTCCACACGAACTGTGGCAGGACGTGTGCAGCAACACAGAGTACCAGCACGGCGACCATTGTTGCGCCTTCCATTGTTACGGGAGCAGCGAAATGACACTGGACACTGTGGCACCACGTCACGTTGTCAGAAGAGTCGGCTCTGAGGACAGCATCAAGATAGGCGCACGAGTATGTGGCGACTCTGAGGAGGACAAACGCTGACAGACTGAATTTGTCATCGTCATAGTAGGCACTGTCCTTGGCGTGACGGTTGAGGTGCCTTTGGACACACAATGCGATCATCTCCGGTTCACACAGCAAGTAATTTGGACGGCAATCGACACATTTCTGACTATCGAGGCCCGTGGTTGTTTCCTATCTTAGAGGTTTGTGCGGCGTTATATTTTAACAGGATAACGGAAGACCGCACGCTGCCGGTGCTGTCCTGATGCACCTAGAAAAAGAGTGTGTTTGGCTGTTGGCCTGGCCAGCACACTCTCCAGATCTCTCATCCACTGAAAACATCTGGTCGTGGGTGACTAAGTGACTGGCACTCTACCGTTCGCCAGCCAATACGATTGCTGAACCCTCGCGTGGAGGTGAAGCAGCATGGAGTAATGTATGTGGCATTGAAGCTCAGTTCGATCCAGTGCTCAGCAGGGTTAGAACAGTTATTGCTGCCAAAGGTGGGAGGTATGTGTTGTACATTGCGCAACCAGTACACCTCCAAATCGCCTACAGACGTAACCAAGTATCCTTGAGACTATACTCTACTCGCACAACAAGTGAAATTGATTGTCAGCTTCGTTGGTGATGTTGCTGGTTCAGCAGCGTAGTTAGGTCAGGTTTCCAGTTTTGGGGACGTAACAGCTCCGCACTGTGCCGTATTACCAACGCTGTGATCCGAAACGGACACTTTCACGGTGTTACGTGAGAAGTAAAAGTGGCGCGGGTGACGGTGGAGCGAAGCGATAAGGCGGCGAAGGGGCTGAGCGCCGCACCCAACACTCGCCACACAGTGCCTGCCGTTCCCCAGCCCTACCATCTGGTGGCAACAGGGGCTCTCAGTGGACGAGGGTATCTGCACAACATTTACTAGTTACAGAACTGCAAGTGTCATCACGTTTCAACATAGTCACCCTACATTTCAGTACACTCGCTACATCGTTGCACAAGCTTATCAATGTTCACAGAAACAAAAGTTTCTCGATCGAGCGGCAAACCACGTATGTATGACAAGCTTTACCTCTTCCTTACAAGTGAACTGACGAAATCATTCTTAAGTGCATCGGACGAATGGAAATACGAAGGGGTGAGATCATCATTGTATGCATGAGGCTCCGACGCCTCGAAAAATTACCTCTGCAGAGTCTGAATGATATGGATAGTGTTATGTGGACGCGCTTTGTGATCCAAAAAAGAGAACGGCGTTTAACAGTAGTGCTGGGGGTTTGTTCCGAAGCGCAAACTTCAACCCATTGCAAACCGTAGTACTGTAAAGTTGACCATTTACTCTTGATCACTATCCCCGGTAATGTTTCAGGATTGACCCCTAGGCGTCGCAAAACACTGTGAATGTTACTTTTCCTGCACAGAGTTGACTGGTGTATTTCTGGTTGGTTGGAGCTTCGGAGTGTTTCCATTCCGTGCTGTGGCGTTTGCCTTTGGTTCAAAACAATTACTTCATATTGGTATCATTACTCAGGATTACGTTGAATATAATGCATACGATCGTTTTATCAGGCCTAGAGTGAAGGATGGCTAAAACTGCGGCGTGTAATTCCTCGTCGTAAGTCACAAGCTTGTAGAAAGTTACGTAAACAATGAATTGTCGACTTGAAACAAGTTCTGACAATCAGCGATATTGTATATCTTCGTTGTGGCTTAATGTCTTGAATCCAGTATTGAAATACTGTTAGTCGTAATGTTTTAGTTACTTAACCTTGATTATGCAAGCTGAGCATGCATTCAATCAATTACGAGTGCCAGTTTCTGTCTGCTGAAGATGCTTGCGTCCTTAAAAAACCAACGGCAAAGTTCATGTCATGTGTCTATACAGAGATCGATAGCTTGGTACTACTTCGATCAAAACTGACCTCAAGCATATTTTTAAAATTTTAGATTTACGATTAATAATTGCTGATTACTTCTTTAATCCTCAGCGACTCACACCTGGTGATTACTAATGCAGTCTCCATTTTATGAACAAAAATGGTTTTCTCTCGTGTTAAATCAGTGTCCATTCGGATCTCCGGCGGGGGGGAGGGCGGGGGTGACAAATTGAAAGGACGCAAAAAATCAAAACGAGCATTGGTACCTGGAATGTTAGAACTCTGCTACAAGCAGGAAATCTAGAAAACCTTAAACGAGAGATGGAAAAGAATCATATGGACCTCGTAGGAGTTGCTGACGTAAGATGGAATGGACGTGGAGAGTTGCAGTCAGATGAATATCTATTGCACTACTCAGGAGGAGAAGTAAAAGGAATGAATGGAGTAGGAATGATTATGACAAAGGAATTGGCTAAATGTGTGAAATATGTAGACTATGCAAATGACCGGGTTATTGGTGTAAGGCTGAAAGGAGCACAAAAACATTTACTGATTGTCCAGATGTATATGCGAACTTCAGAACATGATGACCAAATCGTAGAGGAAACGTACAATGTAATAGAGAGAATAATGGACGAAAATAAAAAAAAAATGTTGCAAAATAGTAATGGGAGACTGGAACGCCATTGTGGGAAAAGGGAAAGAGGGAAACATAGTAGGCAGTCATGGTCTTGGAAAGAGAAATGGCAGAGGTGAATGGCTAACTGACTTCTGCAGGGAAAGGCAGCTGATAGCGGCAAACACATGGTTCAAGAACCATAAGAGGAGGCTCTACACTTGGAAATCACCAGGGGATAAATACAGAAAGCAAATCGATTTTATACTGGTAGAAGAAAGATACAGGAATGGAATCAAGAAGGTGCATACATTACCAGGTGCAGATATTAATAGTGACCACAGCTCACATACGGCAGACATAGAAATAAGAATTAAAAAACTTAAGAAGGCGACCATGGTGAAGAAGTGGGATCTAGATAAGATAAGATCCAACAAAGGACAAATTACAGAAATGCTGTTTCGGGAGTTTCTAAACACATTACGAGACAAAGAAGCACCTGATAATGCCAACGAGTACTGGAATATGCTGAAAGAAGGAATCATTAATTCAGGACAGCAAAATATAGGATATGTAAAAGGGAAAAGGTAAAAAAAAACCATGGGTCACCCAAGAAACGGTTTCCAAGATGGAGGAGAGAAGAAAATTGAAAAACAAGAGCACTGAAGATGTAAGAAAGATATACCGAATGTTAAATAATGAACTGCGAAGAGAAACAGCGCAGGTTAGGAAAAAATGGCTAAAAGGGAGTGTGATGAAATTGAAGAAGTGGACAGAAAGGCAAGATACGACTTACTATACAACAGAGTAAAGACAATGACATGGGAACAAAATAGAGCAGGAAGTGCTAGTATGGAAATTTTGAGTAAAGACGAAGAAGTAGTGTACAAAGATTGTGACGATGCCCTCCAGTGATGGGAAGAATATCTAAAAGAGCTATACGACACAAATAGCAAGCCAGAAACTCTGGAACTTGAATCACACCACAGTGTAAGTGATGACGAGAAAGGACCGACCATCATAATGGAAGAAGTAAAGTCTGCCATAGCTGCAATGAAAAATGGCAAAGCGGTAGGTACTGATACGATACCGGGAGAAATACTAAAATGCTTGAACCGAGATGGAATAAGACAAATATTGAGGTTATGTAATAAAATATATGACAGTGGTGAATGGCCTGAGGACTTTTTGACAACAGTAATGATTCCATTACCGAAAAAACAAGGAACCAAGAAATGCAGCGAGCACAGGACAATCAGCCTCAAATCACATGCAGCCAAAGTGATGTTAAGAATAACTAATAAAAGACTTGAAAAAGTAGTGGAGGAGAATCTTGGCGAGGAGCAGTTTGGCTTTAGATGGAATACGGGCACCAGAGATGCAATAGGCTCCTACGAATATTGGGAGAAAGGTTTACTGAAAAAGGAAGAGACCTATATATGTGCTTCATCGATCTAGAAAAGGCATTTGACAATGTGATTTGGAACAAGCTGGCGACTATAATGAGGAAAAAGAGAGTGGACTGGAAAACCAGAAGACTTATAAACTTATTATATCTTCATCAAAAAGTTTCAGTTGAGGTGAGAGGAGAAAGTACAGACTGGATCAGACTAGGAAAAGGAGTAAGACAAGGGTGTTGTTTATCACCTACTCTTTTCAACCTCTACTTGGAAAATATGATTGACCAATGCTCATTAGATGACAAAGGAGTAGAAATTGGAGGAAGAAGAGTAGGGTGTTTGAGATTTTCTGATGACATGGTCCTTCTAGCCACAGGGGAAAAAGAATTACAGGATTTGGTGGACACCATTGCAACTAACGGAAAAAAATATGGAATGAAAATTAACACAAATAAAACAAAAGTACTGGCACTAGGAGGAAATAAGGAAATAAAAATTATGCTGAATGGAGAAATACTAGAACAGGTGCCAAATTTTAAGTATCTTGGAAGCAGGATAGACAACGACTGGAAGTGCACCACAGAAATTAAAACAAGGATAGCAATGGCAAAATAAAGGAGAATCTTCTGCAGCGGTCTGGACAGAGAACTCAAGAAGAGAATCATAAAATGTCTTGTTTGGAGTGTTGTTCTGTATGGTGCTGAAACATGGACTATGAGGAAGAAAGACAGAGAAGGGCTGGAGGCTTTTGAGATCTAGACATGGCGGAGGATGGAAAGAATAAGTTGGATGGACAGAGTGAAAAATGAAGAGGTACTGAGAAGAGTGGGAGAGAGAAGACAGTTACTAGATATAATAAAGAGAAGAAAAAGAAACTGGATTGGGAATATATTAAGAAAGAATGTTGGACTGATAAAAACAGTTTTAGAAGGTTATGTAGAAGGGAAAAGGAAGCGAGGAAGGAAGAGATTCAAGATACTGGATGACGTAATGGACGGTACAATATACAGCAGCCTTAAGAATGAAGCAATGGTTGGCAGAAAATGGAGAGGCAATGGACCTGGTAATATAGCGGATAACTGATGATGATGGTGATGACTTCTTTAAAAAATCTGTTTCTTATCACTTTTCGACTCACTGAGTTAAAAGAAATCACTGTTGCGGGGCACTGTTCTTCATAAACACTTTCAAATCACAATTATGAAAAATTCAGACCTGTCAAACGTTCGACTTGCGTAATAAAATGCCTTTCAAAAACCGTCCAGTAATAAGAAATGACTTCAGTATCTTCTGTAAAAATCATTTTCACGTTAATTCTGAGCATCACCTTCCAATGTCAAGGTTTGAAACATTAAAAGGAAAAAAGTTCATGTAAATATTGGTTCAAATGGCTCTGAGCACTATGGGACTTAACTTCTGAGGTCATCATTCCCCTAGAACTTAGATCTACTTAAACCTAACTAACCTAAGGACATCACACACATCCATGCACGAGGCAGGATTCGAACCTGCGACCGTAGCGGTCGCGTGGTCCCACACTGTAGCGCCTCGAACCGCTCGTCCACTACGGCCGGCTCATGTAAAGAACACTTGAATAGATTACTCAAGAGAAACACCAGTTTTTTTTTCGAAGTAACATCGTCGTTTTATTTCCGTGCAATGCACAGCTGTTTCACGAATATCGTGCATGTTAACAGCTCGAGTATAAAATAGCAACTTCTAACTTTTTACAATATTTTTCGTTTTTCAGCTCATTAACAATGAATACAGAGGTTCAAGACAATGGTGGAGCGATGTTCCCGTCGTTTTATTTCCGTGCAATGCACAGCTATTTCACGAATATCGTGCATGTTAACAGCTCGAGTATAAAATAGCAACTTCTAACTTTTTACAATATTTTTCGTTTTTCAGCTCATTAACAATGAATACAGAGGTTCAAGACAATGGTGGAGCGATGTTCCCGCCTATGACAACCATCGACCCTAAAGAACAGATTTTAATCACTTATATTTACGAAACATTTATTCAAATTAATAACGTAAATAGGACATATTATAGTTCGCTCCGGTTGAGAAATAAAGACAGTAGTGCCCATCAAAACTGATGAAATACAGACTCTACAAACGGTGAGCCTGTTATGAGTGATTTCACTTGCAGATCTGTGAGTAAATTGCATTTCGTTTGACACGGCATCAATACTCACTCGTCAGTTATTTAAAATAAGATCATGGGCTTACTCAGTGGCATCGGTATTAGATTTCACTCTTTCACTCGGCGTACTGCATTTTTCTCATACTCTGCGCTTGTTCGCCAGGTTTGAATTGAGCAGACCAATGATAAACACATTGCTGTCGTAAAACACTGCCTACGTATTTTACTGAAACTCCCCTGCGGATTTCAGCTCCTAGTCACACCTCCAGACCTCAAAGAGCCGGTTACTGAACGCTGTCTGTACCTTTGAAAACGGAGATTCGAGCAGCTATTAGTTCAAAGGGCACAAATCTAACTGATGTGACAACGCTGAAACTTGCCACAGCCGTGGCGAACGGTCTCATATAGAGCATGGCGAGCTCACCAAGCCGCACTGCTAACTCAAAGACGATTACAGATATGTATTAATTTCTCTGATCATTCACCCAATGCTTGAGCTTCATTTTCATTCTAGCTGAAGCACTAAGCAACGAAACACTTAATATTTAATAAAGCTAGCCTCCATCGGTTAACCTGCAGTTCATGCCGATCTGTTTACATAGGGCCGCGCGGGATTAGCCGAGCGGTTTAAGGCGCTGCAGCCATGGACAGTGCGGCTGGTCCCGGCGGAGGTTCGAGTCCTCCCTCGCGCATGGATGTGTGTGTTTGTCCTTAGGATAATTTAGGTTAGGTAGTGTGTAAGCTTAGGGACTGACGACCTTAACAGTTAAGTCCCATAAGATTTCACACACATTTGTTTACATAGGTCAAACATGCAGGAATCTGTCAGCTCAGTCTTAAAAAATGAGAGCACACATCCGACATCTGCTGATCATCTCCTAGAGAACCCATCGACCAGATGACAATTAAACTAATTTGAAGGTTCTGAGAGAAATCAAAAATCTATTGCTAAACTCACAACACAGAACGTCCATGTACAAAAAGCAATAACATAAGGAATGAAACCTTTGAACTAATGCACAATGCAATGCAGCAAAACACTATCTGTCACACTTATTGAATTGAACATAGGCATTTGCTCAAAGAAAACTTCGTATATAAACGTCCTCTGGTATCCAAAAACACCGGCAGCCCAGCCAGCTCCTCCGTCTCCCTCTCATACCCTCAAAACGTCACACACACACACACACACACACACACACACACACACACACACACACCAAGAATTAAAGAAAAACACGATGAAAAAGCGAGCAGCGACAGTAGCTCAACATGCATTCGCAGGGATACCAGGTGATAGTTAGGTGGAATAGGTGTGAAAAACAGTGTGTTATTTTATTTATTTATTTATAAATATAGAAAGTAAAACACTGCACACAGCAGACGAAGAAATGCATCAAGCATCATCAATACGATGGGACACGCAAGCAGAATTTATGCACTACTATTGCACTCGGGAAAGTATACAAAATAACTAGTATTTGTACAAATAAACATGTTTTTCCAACTACTTAACAGATGATATACTGTGAAGCCGTAAAATGTATAAAATCGGCCTACCTGTACAACTCCGTTTTCAAAATTAACCCAGTTTAGTGTGACCAGTCACAACAGCATAAAATACAAAACCAACCAGAATTTTTGTATTGTATTTCACATAAATGAAAAGAGACCCACTAAATAAGACAGGTGGGTGTGAAGCACCGTGTTTTCGAACTGATTGCAGTAGATTCAGGACTTGACCACCACATGTAAGGTTCGCCTTATTGTAACTTACAAAAAAAAAAAAAAAAAAAAAAAAAAAAAACCGGCTCTAACCACTATGGGACTTAACATCTGAGGTCATCAGTCCCCTAGGCTCACAACTAGTTAAAACTAACTAACCTAAGGACATCACACACATCCACGCCCGAAGCAGGATTCGAACCTGCGACCGTAGCAGCAGCGCGGTTCCGGACTGAAGCGCCTAGAAGCGCTATGCCACAGCGGCCGGCCTTCAGTGATGAAATCGCATCGGAAGTGCCTGAAAAACAATTATATGTGTGACGCAACCATCCTGCCACGCCCACTTTTTGAAGCAACTCCTCAGTCCTACATTGGTGAAGAAATATTCAGTGGATTACTTCAAACAAACTTGCACTGGATACATCTAGATGGCTGTGATATACGCTCCTTCCTTTTGTAGATCATCTGCGACTTTTGTCGGCGGTACGGTCAGATAGTTGGAAGATCGGAAGGGCGCTGGTGGACGTAACAATCTCATAAACAAGATAGACACACTTTAAACGCACAATGGCAAGGCTGTCAGACAGAACATCGTATAAGTGACATCAAACATGCAGTACGGGCTACATATTTCCACACGGTTCAAGAGATGATCATCAATTAATCTTCTGTGCCACATTAAACTGGTTTAAATATGTACATCCTCAGGTGGATAACAACCACTACATTAACAAGTAGACGCTTCCAAATTGCATGCTGGATATTTTCAAGCCCAATTACATGTTTCTGGTTGGCCCTGAAGCTCTAAAAATGTGTATTCATGGCAAAACCAAGAATCCAAATATGTCGCTGAGTTGAATCATACGGAAGCGATGTCCGAAAACCACGTTTCCATCTATTACAGTTGTCAAAATTGCAAATTAGGATGCAATTCTTGTATTTACTAATGGGAACGTAGGGAGGATGAAAGTATTACAGAGAATGGGCTTCAAGATAGGAAATTTCACTAAAGGTATCTTGTGAAATATACATTTACAGCGCGTCTCTGCAGCTGAAAAGTCAATTGAAGACCTGGTAAAGGAAAGAAGGCAGAAAATAAGAAACAAGAAGAGAAGACGTGAAGCGAAAGACGACCCTGAGTACAAAACTAGGACCTTCTGAAGAGGTGACGTAAGGAAATATAATAGCTTGCACTTCGAATTGCATTTCGTGGAAAGCATGTTTTTTAAAGTTTATGTACGTTTTCCTCAGAATCTATGAAAACTAGAATTGTGAAATTTAGTACACTTTTTTCTATAAACCCAATTAATGTCTCAAGAATTGATTCTGGAATTCTGAGTAAGCTGAGATATTGGAAAAAGCTTGGAATATTGCATGAATTTTATATTATACTTAACAGTATTACAATTAAAATGTTATTAAATTTCTGTTCTTCGATATATTCAAACAATCTCGCGAGAGAAGCTTATTGGATGCAAAGAAATTAAACACAGAAAATTTTGAAGAACCTCTTGAATGCTTTCTATGGAAAACTACATGTATTATTTAAAAATCTATTTTTAATTCCACAAGAAAGTTAAATTTATATAATCGAAGAAACTTAAGAGTAAATACGTTAATTTCATGTAAAGCATGGTACAAAATGCCATTTCCGTATCTTCAAAATTATGGATTTGGTGCATCGTCTTTTAAATATAGTGTGTGGGTTTTCATTAACGTCCCTCCCCCCTCCCCTCCCTTAAACCACTCTGTTCTGTAATGCAAGAATGGCGGTTGAAATACGGAAGAGAGAGAGAGAGAGAGAGAGAGCACTATGGGACTTAACAGCTGTGGTCATCAGTCCCCTAGAACTTAGAACTACTTAAAACTAACTAACCTAAGGACACCACACACATCCATGCCCGAGGCAGGATTCGAACCTGCGACCGTAGCAGTCGCGCGTTTCCGGACTGCGCGCCTAGAACCGCGAGACCACCGCGGCCGGCAGAGAGAGAGAGAGAGAGAGAGCGAGCAGGAACTTCACAAATTATTATCCAACAGTTTCCAGTGCTTTACGTGAGACTTGGGCGTCGGTTGCTGATCGAAGTTGATGCAAAGATAGGAAAGGGCAAACCTGGTCGCCTTTCCACTCTCAGGTGGCTGTGCTACGCAGTAAGCTGGCTAGCTGGAACCTGCCACGAATTGGCGCGAGAAAGTGGATAATGTTACGGCTCTATCGATATTCAAAAGTCTGCCGGGGAAACTGCTCATTTGTTGTCTGTTTTGACACGTGGCTGGCAGCTCTGAGAAAAGCGACGGCGGGCAGTATTATCCCCAGTGCCCAGTAATAACTCAGGACCCTGCAGTAACAGGTCAGGGCCTGGAGCGCTGGAGGCAAACTCGTGTTGCTCTGGAAACTGGAGCGTAGCGCTACAGTCAAGGAAAAACGCAAGAAAATTCTATCGTAGTCTAAAGTTCGTGGACGATAGGCAATATTAGAAATAGATCCGCCCACTTTCACAAGATCACATCTTGTACTACGTGAGTGAAGACAGAACTTGGGGTGAAATGTTTCTTACGCGTCAAAATTAAAAGTTTACAACTGCGTCAGCTGTAGGTCTCAGGTTCATGTGCTTGTTGGTGGGGCTCTACTTGGTGTAGTTGGCAGACTTGCTCGTTCATTACCCAATGTGTATCGAGTCGACACGACGATACAGTGCAATAAATGTTGTCTTGCGTTCTCCGTTTCAACAGGTGCAGTTCAGCTACGACTTAAAAGAGAAAAAGGCGGCCAAATCGCAACTACTTATTAATTCCGGTAATCGGTTTCCGTACGAACTGCCGCCCTCAGACAAGATGCTCTGAAATGTATAGCTAATAGGCCATGCATTAAAATATAAGCAACATAGTTACAAAAATAAAATGATGGGTATATACTTCATGACGTGTAAAGCTGCTGTGTGTACCACCATTATGTACCAATAACTTTCCGGTTAACTTAGCGTGTCATATTGAGATGGCTCCAGTTCTTCTAGTGTAAGGGTCTGATTCTAGAAGCTGAAAATTTAACATCAGGTTCTCACAGTTGGTTTGAACTAAATAAACTGGATTGTTGTAGTTGCAAAAATTTTACGTAAAAGTATTTTCCACAGATTTTTTGGCGTTTTAGTACATCATACAGTATTTTGATTTTTCACGTTAACAAAGCCGAAATTAAATTGTTCGCACCTATTATAGAAAAATACGTCCTAGCACATCAGAGGCAACCTTGCGGCTCTCACACTCCGCGGAAATAACGATATTCCAAAGGGTTTACAATTTTTCTTAATAAATAAATTCCTACTAATTTTCGTTAAATTATTAATTTCGATTATTATTTCATAATTGAATCCAGAAGCAAACATAGTAAACAGTACATGATTGCATAATAAACAATAGGTGCAAGTAATTCGTAATTTCAAATATTTCTAAAAGGAAGCTAATTTAACTGCATCGAAACTAAAACGTTTTATAAAGTAATTCCTTTTAATGAATTTTAGCTTGAAATATAACATACAGTGTATAAAATTATATGAAAGTTTTAAAATTATATGAAAGTTTTCAGAAAACTGACTGAGATAGTACTGACCTGTCCGAAATTCGAAAAAAATAATACTGGTATCCACAACTACTGTTGAGGAAAAGTAATGCTAGACGATGATGTCCCGTTACAGACCTAAATTTGAGAAGCATTGCATCGAACGAAACGGGGGATCCTGCCTGAAATCCAGGCACAGCTGCTAAAGCGTTTGCATTGAGAATTGAGGTGTGCTAGGTTAGTCCGTGCTGCTGTGCAAAACCACAGTGTCCGGGTGACGTAGTGGTCAGCGTATCTGCCCAGTGAGCAGGAGACCGCAGTTCCAATCTCCGCCATGATCCAAATCATCATTCGTCGCTTCAGTCTACATACGTACACAATAGATGTTTGAAATTTCAAAAGGTCTCTGGAACTATATAGTTTCATTTCATTTTGTTTTTGTAGGGAGTTAGAATCTTGCAGTGAAAGGTTGTTGGGGATAAAGAAAATGGTCTCTAAACACGTATATTTATTTAGCACAGAGTCAGGCTTTAAATTACAGAGACAAGCAATACTTATTCGGCCCAGAGTCCACGTTAAAGATAATATGTACGAATCGTTAAGTACAGGGAAATGCTCGTAATAAGCTAGCAAAATTAAAAGCAAGTTTCTATAAGAGAATAGAATTCCTTTTTTAAATGAAACGCAAATAAATTATTTACATTGCTCTTACTGAATTAGGCAACGGTTTTATAACGCAAATAAAAAGACCAAAGGGCTCAAGATATAAGAATATGTGACATCTGAAATTATTAGTTACGTATAGCAGCAACAATATTCAAGACAAGCAAAGGGGGTTAAGCTTATGAATTAGGCAAAGGCTAAACACGGTACCCCCCCATGAACCATGGACCTTGCCGTTGGTGGGGAGGCTTGCGTGCCTCAGCGATACAGATAGCCGTACCGTAGGTACAACCACAACGGAGGGGTATCTGTTGGGAGGCCAGACAAACGTGTGGTTCCTGAAGAGGGGCAGCAGCCTTTTCAGTAGTTGCAAGGGCAACAGTCTGGATGATTGACTGATCTGGCCTTGTAACAATAACCAAAACGGCCTTGCTGTGCTGGTACTGCGAACGGCTGAAAGCAAGGGGAAACTACGGCCGTAATTTTTCCCGAGGGCATGCAGCTTTACTGTATGATTAAATGATGATGGCGTCCTCTTGGGTAAAATATTCCGGAGGTAAAATAGTCCCCCATTCGGATCTCCGGGCGGGGACTACTCAAGAGGACGTCGTTATCAGGAGAAAGAAAACTGGCATTCTACGGATCGGAGCGTGGAATGTCAGATCCCTTAATCGGGCAGGTAGGTTAGAAAATTTAAAAAGGGAAATGGATAGGTTAAAGTTAGATATAGTGGGAATTAGTGAAGTTCGGTGGCAGGAGGAACAAGACTTCTGGTCAGGTGACTACAGGGTTATCAACACAAAGTCAAATAGGGGTAATGCGGGAATAGGTTTAATAATGAATAGGAAAATAGGAATGCGGGTAAGCTACTACAAACAGCATAGTGAACGCATTATTGTGGCCAAGATAGATACGAAGCCCACACCTACTACAGTAGTACAAGTTTATATGCCAACTAGCTCTGCAGATGACGAAGAAATTGAAGAAATGTATGATGAAATGAAAGAAATTATTCAGATAGTGAAGGGAGGCGAAAATTTAATAGTCATGGCTGACTGGAATTCGAGTGTAGGAAAACGGAGAGAAGGAAACATACTAGGTGAATATGGATTGGGGCTAAGAAATGAAACAGGAAGCCGCCTGGTAGAATTTTGCACAGAGCACAACTTAATCATAGCTAACACTTGGTTTAAGAATCATGATAGAAGGTTGTATACATGGAAGAACCCTGGAGATACTAAAAGGTATCAGATACATTATATAATGGTAAGACAGAGATTTAGGAACCAGGTTTTAAATTGTAAGACATTTCCAGGGGCAGATGTGGACTCTGACCACAATCTATTGGTTATGACCTGTAGATTAAAACTGAAGAAACTGCAAAAAGGTGGGAATTTAAGGAGATGGGACCTGGATAAACTGAAAGAACCAGAGGTTGTAGAGAGTTTCAGGGAGAGCATAAGGGAACAATTGACAGGAATGGGGGAAAGAAATACAGTAGAAGAGGAATGGGTAGCTTTGAGGGATGAAGTAGTGAAAGCAGCAGAGGATCAAGTAGGTAAAAAGACGAGGCCTAGTAGAAATCCTTGGGTAACAGAAGAAATATTGAATTTAATTGATGAAAGGAGAAAATATAAAAATGCAGTAAATGAAGCAGGCAAAAAGGAATACAAACGTCTCAAAAATGAGATCGACAGGAAGTGCAAAATGGCTAAGCAGGGATTGCTAGAGGACAAATGTAAGAATGTAGAGGCTTTTCTCACTAGGGGTAAGATGGATACTGCCTACAGGAAAATTAAAGAGACCTTTGGAGAGAAGAGAACCACTTGTATGAACATCAAGAGCTCAGATGGAAACCCAGTTCTAAGCAAAGAAGGGAAAGCAGAAAGGTGGAAGGAGTATATAGAGGGTCTATACAAGGGCGATGTACTTGAAGACAATATTATGGAAATGGAAGAGGATGTAGATGAAGATGAAATGGGAGATACGATACTGCGTGAAGAGTTTGACAGAGCACTGAAAGACCTGTGTCGAAACAAGGCCCCCGGAGTAGACAACATTCCATTGGAACTACTGACGGCCTTGGGAGAGCCAGTCCTGACAAAACTCTACCATCTGGTGAGCAAGATGTATGAAACAGGTGAAATACCCTCAGACTTCAAGAAGAATATAATAATTCCAATCCCAAAGAAAGCAGGTGTTGACAGATGTGAAAATTACCGGACAATCAGTTTAATAAGCCACAGCTGCAAAATACTAACACGAATTCTTTACAGACGAATGGAAAAACTAGTAGAAGCCGGCCTCGTGGAAGATCAGTTTGGATTCCGTAGAAATGTTGGAACACGTGAGGCAATACTGACCTTACGACTTATCTTGGAAGAAAGATTAAGGAAAGGCAAACCTACGTTTCTAGCATTTGTAGACTTAGAGAAAGCTTTTGACAACGTTAACTGGAATACTCTCTTTCAAATTCTAAAAGTGGCAGGGGTAAAATACAGGGAGCGAAAGGCTATTTACAATTTGTCAGAAACCAGATGGCAGCTATAAGAGTCGAGGGGCATGAAAGGGAAGCAGTGGTTGGGAAAGGAGTGAGACAGGGTTGTAGCCTCTCCCCGATGTTATTCAATCTGTATATTGAGCAAGCAGTAAAGGAAACAAAAGAAAAATTCGGAGTAGGTATTAAAATTCATGGAGAAGAAGTAAAAACTTTGAGGTATGCCGATGACATTGTAATTCTGTCAGAGACAGCAAAGGACTTGGAAGAGCAGTTGAAAGGAATGGACAGTGTCTTGAAAGGAGGATATAAGATGAACATCAACAAAAGCAATACGAGGATAATGGAATGTAGTCAAATTAAGTCGGGTGAAGTTGAGGGTATTAGATTAGGAAATGAGAGACTTAAAGTAGTATAGGAGTTTTACTATTTGGGGAGCAAAATAACTGATGATGGTCGAAGTAGAGAGGATATAAAATGTAGACTGGCAATGGCAAGGAAATCGTTTCTGAAGAAGAGAAATTTGTTAACATCGAGTATAGATTTAAGTGTCAGGAAGTCATTTCTGAAAGTATTTGTATGGAGTGTAGCCATGTATGGAAGTGAAACATGGACGGTAAATAGTTTGGACAAGAAGAGAATAGAAGCTTTCGAAATGTGGTGCTACAGAAGAGTGCTGAAGATTAGATGGGTAGATCACATAACTAATGAGGAGGTACTGAATAGGATTGGGGAGAAGAGGAGTTTGTGGCACAACTTGACCAGAAGAAGGGATCGGTTGGTAGGACATGTTCTGAGGCATCAAGGGATCACCAATTTAGTATTGGAGGGCAGCGTGGAGGGTAAAAATCGTAGGGGGAGACCAAGAGATGAATACACTAAGCAGATTCAGAAGGATGTAGGTTGCAGTAGGTACTGGGAGATGAAGATGCTTGCACAGGATAGAGTAGCATGGAGAGCTGCATCAAACCAGTCTCAGGACTGAAGACCACAACAACAACAACATATAGCTCTAATGCATGGCCGAAGTGATACTGCAATTCTCTTGAGGAAAATATTCCTGAAGAAAAATGGCCCCAGACTGGGATCTCTGGCCAGGCACTACTCTGGAGGATGTCGTGGTCACGAAAAACAAAATGCAGTCCACGGGTCCGAGTGCAGAATATTAGATCACTTAATGGTGTAGGCAGTTTAGCGAATTTAAAAAAAGAGCTAAATGGAATAACTTGAAATGAATTATGTAGGGGTTTTGAAATAAACTTACAGGACCTGTAGAGGGGTGTGAGTACATTAGGAACCCATGTCCGGAAATGTACCGTTTCCGTGCTACAAATATTTGAAAACATGTTGGCAACGCGACCAGTTTTACAAGTAACTAATTAGGCGTGACCCAGTACATCACTTGTTTCACAGTGCCACTTATTAAACGCCAAAGACATTGCTCACGTACTCGTCAAAGAGTTCTCTTCACTGTGATACTGTACGGCCTCTTCGAATTCGGGCGTGCGACGTCTCCTTGGAGCACCACAGTCCTACCACACCTACTGACAGTAAAGGTGCCGTTTCTAGAAGCCGTCGCGTATTTGTGGCTAAAAGGGTGTGCGACTGAGTTGGATGCTGTGGAGAACGAGCAGCTCTTTCACTGAAACTTCCTGGCAGATTAAAACTGTGTGCCCGACCGAGACTCGAACTCGGGACCTTTGCCTTTCGCGGGCAAGTGCTCTACCAACTGAGCTACCGAAGCACGACTCACGCCCGGTACCCACAGCTTTACTTCTGCCAGTAGCTCAGTTGGTAGAGCACTTGCCCGCGAAAGGCAAAGGTCCCGAGTTCGAGTCTCGGTCGGGCACACAGTTGTAATCTGCCAGGAAGTTTCATATCAGCGCACACTCCGCTGCAGAGTGAAAATCTCATTCTGGAAACATCCCCCAGGCTGTGGCTAAGCCATGTCTCCGCTATATCCTTTCTTTCAGGAGTGCTAGTTCTGCAAGGTTCGCAGGAGAACTTCTGTAAAGTTTGGAAGGTAGGAGACGAGATACTGGCAGAAGTAAAGCTGTGGGTACCGGGCGTGAGTCGTGCTTCGGTAGCTCAGTTGGTAGAGCACTTGCCCGCGAAAGGCAAAGGTCCCGAGTTCGAGTCTCGGTCGGGCACACAGTTTTAATCTGCCAGGATGTTTCATATCAGCGCACACTCCGCTGCAGAGTGAAAATCTCATTCTGGAAACATCCCCCAGGCTGTGGCTAAGCCATGTCTCCGCTATATCCTTTCTTTCAGGAGTGCTAGTTCTGCAAGGTTCGCAGGAGAACTTCTGTAAAGTTTGGAAGGTAGGAGACGAGATACTGGCAGAAGTAAAGCTCTGGGTACCGGGCGTGAGTCGTGCTTCGGTAGCTCAGTTGGTAGAGCACTTGCCCGCGAAAGGCAAAGGTCCCGAGTTCGAGTCTCGGTCGGGCACACAGTTTTAATCTGCCAGGAAGTTTCATATCAGCGCACACTCCGCTGCAGAGTGAAATTCTCATTCTGGAGCTCTTTCACTACCGTGAGCTTCCTCCTTCGGAAGCATCATCTCGGTGTACTCTGCAAAGGTGTAACCAAACACGTTGCTATAACACTCACACACCTGTGAATGATCCTCGGTCCAGATCAGAGAGGTAGGACGGACAAAAAAAACATCAGCCGATCCAATGTAACTTCTCCCCTCTCCCCCACCGAGACTACCTGTTGCATACTGACCTAGCGAACATGTCTTCAAACGGCTGTGACACAGAAACGGCACATGGGTTCCTAACCAAAATATTAAGTACTCACTCCCCTCTACAAGTCTCACAAGTTTGTAACGATAATTTCCTTACACTCTGTATAGGAAATGGGTGAAGTTCAGTGGCAGGAAAACTTCAGATTTAGAATGTATGACGAGATTAAGAAAATTGAATTTCCTACTACGAAAAGGAAGAGAACGAAAATTCAACGGGGAAAAGAAATGAAAGAGGATCTGGTAGAATTTTTTACAGAGCAAAATTTAATCATCGCTAATACTTCGTCTAAAAATGATGAATGAATGTCTTATAAGGGGAAGTGACTTGGAGATGCAGTAAGGTTTCTAGTAGATCACGTAATGGTAAGCAGGTTTTTGGACTCAGTTTTTAAATTGCCAATATTTTCAGTTGCAGGTGTTGACTCTGGATATGGTGGCTCTGAGCACTATGGGACTTAACTTCAGAGGTCATCAGTCCCCTAGAACTTGGAACTACTTAAACCTAACTAACCTAAGGACATCACACACACCCATGCCCGAGGCAGGATTCGAACCTGCGACCGTAGCGGTCACGCGGTTCCAGACTCTATCGCCTAGAACCGCACGGCCACTGACTCTGGATATAATTTGTCAGTAATGAACTACAGACCACGATAGAAGAAATTGAAGAAATAGTACAAAGTTAGGAAATGAAGGAGGTGGAACCTGGATAAGGTCAAAGAACCAGCGATTATTGAGTGTTTCGAAGGAAGCACTAGGCAACGATTAACTGGAGGTAAGGAACACAGTAAAAGACGAAAGCATTGGATGCTTGAGAGATGAAATAGTGAATATACCAGAGAATCAAATAGCGAAGAAGGGAAGGCAAAGATGATTAGAAATCCTTGCATAACGAATGAGATATTGAATCTAATTTTCGTAAGGGGAACATATGAACATATAGCAAATAAAGCAGGCAAAGAGGACTACAGATATGTAAAAAAATGTGATGTTGATAATAGGAAGTGCAAAATGGTAAAGCAAGAATGGCTGGACGAGCAACGCAAGGATGTAGAAGCATGCATAATAAGTAGAAAAGTGATAGATGCCGCTGACAGGAAAAGTGGGAAAAGCGAAGACACCTTTGAAGAAAAAAGAAGCATCTGTAAGAAATCAAGAGCTCAAATGGCATGGCAGTACTAAGCAAAGAAAGGAAAGCTGTAAGATGGCAGGAGTGTATAGAGGGACGATACAACAGAAACTACTTTGACAGTAATATTATAAGAAGCAAAGAGGAGGGAGATGAAGATAAGATCTTAGATATGATACTGAGAGAGGAATCTGGAAAAGCACTGAAAGACCTAAGTCGAAACAAGGTCCCTGGACTAAACAACAATCCTTCAAAAGTTTTGAAATGTAGTACTACAGAAGAATGTTGAAGATTAGATGCTTAGTTTAGAGATACTGAATCCAACTGAAGAAAAAAGAAATTGACACAATTTTCTAAAATATGCACTTGATTAACAGGAAACATCTTGAGGCATCAAGCAATTGTCAGTTTCGTAATAGAGGGAAATGTTGAGTGTTGAAAGATGTAGATTAAATTATTTAGAGACTAAAAGGCATGCACAGGAGAGAGCAGCGTGGAGAGTTGCATCAAGCCAGTCTTCGCACTGAAGATAACAACAACAACAACAACAACAACACCGACGACAATAGAACGTCTACTAACCAACAGTCCTCAAGTGTGTTCAAGTCATGGATGACAGAGCTTCTGGTGCAAATACACAATTTGTCTCCAGTCTTTCACTACGGTTTATGTGCTATAGAACCTGTGTTTCACTTCAGACTTTCGATTATTATAAATTAAAGAATGGGCTGAAACCTGGTTCATTTTTAACTTGCATGCATCTATAGACACCACTCAACGTTATGCAGGCTCTGTCAAAAACACGATCAGGAAGAGAACAATAACTTAAATTCCAGTGAGTATGACAGTACCACTTTCTCCAACTCGCTCTTTACGTATTTCATGGGTCCAGTCGTTTCTAAAGAAACTTTCTCCATACTCGTGACCAGAACATTCTCATATTTCTCAGTCAGCATACGACACGATCTCAGCTATTTAGAGGACAAATTGCCTCGCAAATAACAGATATTAAACTGTACAGAAATTTACACTCAGCGAACTTCTGGGAAACATTTCACAACCACACACCACCAATTTCTCCCTGATAACTTACCACTCACGTCGGCTAGGCTATAGAGGAAACCTTTACCAGCCTTCTCGATCCCGACTTTGTACACTACATAGATCATTACGTCATTGAACATTGGACCAAAGACATCCCATGCCTAGCACTGAACGTTTCAGTGCTTACGCAGTACGCCACAAACAGAGTTAAAAACACCAGAATACTTGGTTTTACATACGTATTCATCAAGAAATCGAATCGATCAGCACTTGGAAAATAGATATCCATCCCCACAATATTCTATGTACTGTCCCAATCCTTCATTGGCAACACACTCGTTCACTTTATCACCCTTTGCTTCCATTTATTTAAACGACAGAAATTCACCATTATCGTGTTCCTTCGCATCTATAGTACTAGAGCATAATGACCTCGTGATATACAAGTCTATATGTTCCCCACTAACACTTTCTGTCGGATTGCTACCTGTACCTTTCACAGTTCCGCGAAAATTACATAACTTGTCTACTGCTGTTACATGTTATCCCAGTTGCGTTTCAGACAAGTAATGATGTCTTCACCTTGTCTCTCTGTTACATTCCTTGCACAATGCAGACACTCCTAGTATTAGCCCGTCTAGCTATCTCAATAAATCTGCAGACGACAGCTGCTGTCAAATAAGATATTGGTAGGAAATGGGAGTAGCATTTTGTCAGTCCAGGATGCAGGTCACATGACGCAAATGCAAGCATCCGTGCTGTAAACTAGTCACTCACAGTCACCGGCTACACGGTTCTCCATGACACCATGCTACTTCCTCATTCCAGTGCCACTTAACCATTTGAGATGTGTAGAATGAGACTACCTCACAGAAAGTCACCATATTTCGCTTCACCACACGGCGCTACTGTCGTCAGCTTTTCTACCTCCCTGGTATTATTAACACATTTCTCTCTCCAACACAGAGGACTCGCATTCGGGAGGAGGACGCTTCAACACATAAAGCAAGGCCAAATCTGATTTCCTTCCTCTTTGTTGAAGTAAACCGAGCTTGTGCTTTGTCGACGCGACCTTGAAACCCAATTTTTTTTTTGTAGAAGTCAAACCTGCGGGACGGTCCTCTACACGACCCAACGAAAGTCTAAAACTGACTGAAAGTCCGTACAAGAGGCGTTCAAAAAGTAACGCAGCAAATTTCTTGTAGGCCATTTCTGTTGTAATAATACGGAATTTTTTGTGGGATATCGTGCCATATTCCCGCTTCAGCCCCTATAGTTTCATGGAGTTCAGATAGGTGACGGCACTATACGTAGCCTTCAAAATGGCTCCTGCCACGGAAAAAAATGGTTCAAATGGCTCTGAGCACTATGGGACTCAACGGCTGTGGTCATAAGTCCCCTAGAACTTAGAACTACTTAAACCTAACTAACCTAAGGACACCACACACATCCATGCCCGAGGCAGGATTCGAACCTGCGACCGTAGCAGTCGCACGGTTCCGGACTGCGCGCCTAGAACCGCGAGACCACCGCGGCCGGCTCCTGCCACGGAGGTGCTCTCCAAGCAGAGCACTGCCACTGGTTTTTTTTAACCACAATACACAAGCATCGCAGATACTCATAGATGTTTGCAGAATGTCTGCGCAGACGTGGCAGTCGTTGGGCTAGGCTTCTGTCATCCACGGAGCGTGGCCGAGCAAACGTGTCCGATGTCCCGCTTGCCGGCCGTCTCTGACTCCTGCAATGTTGAAACGTGCTGACAGTCTCAATCGAGGTGATCGACGGATGACAATCAGACACCTCGCTGCCAACTGGAGGACTCTGTTGGTAGTACTGACACACTCGTCCACCATTTGGGGTACTTAGAGGTGCGTGTCGCAGGGTTACTCAGTGCCTAACAAAAGACCGTAAAGGGCAACGAAGGATCATCTGTGAGGAACTGATTGCGCGTTACGAGGCTGTCGGGACAGCTTTTCCCAAAAATTCGTCACAGGCGATGAAATATGGGTTCATCAGTCGGAATCGGAAAAAAACGGCAATCCATGAAGTGCCGTCACGCCAGCTCTTCAACAAAGAAAAAATTGAAAGCCACTCCCTCAGCGGTAAGTCAATAGCGACGGTCTTCTGAGGGGGTTATTCTGTTTGAAGTACCCTTTCGTGGTGCAACGATCAACTCTGAAGAGTATTGTGCTACCCTCATAAAATTGAAGAAACGACTTCAGCGTGTTCGTCGTCGCAGAAATGCAAACGGATTTCTCTTTCTCCATGACAACTCGAGGCGTCACACGACTCTGCGCATCCGAGAGAAGCTCACTGAACTTCACTGGACTGTTCTTCCTCATCATCGCTACAGTCTGATTGTCGCACCTTCCGGTTTCCATCTGTCTGGTCCAATGAAGGATAAACTCTGCATAAAGCAGTATGTGGATGATGAGGAGGTAACCGCTGCTGCAGAACAGTGGAATGGTACCATGCGGGCAAACAGGCCCACCTAGTGAGGTGGCGTAATGCCGGCGCAATGTATGTACACTCCTGGAAATGGAAAAAAGAACACATTGACACCGGTGTGTCAGACCCACCATACTTGCTCCGGACACTGCGAGAGGGCTGTACAAGCAATGATCACACGCACGGCACACCGGACACACCAGGAACCGCGGTGTTGGCCGTCGAATGGCGCTAGCTGCGCAGCATTTGTGCACCGCCGCCGTCAGTGTCAGCCAGTTTGCCGTGGCATACGGAGCTCCATCGCAGTCTTTAACACTGGTAGCATGCCGCGACAGCGTGGACGTGAACCGTATGTGCAGTTGACGGACTTTGAGCGAGGGCGTATAGTGGGCATGCGGGAGGCCGGGTGGACGTACCGCCGAATTGCTCAACACGTGGGGCGTGAGGTCTCCACAGTGCATCGATGTTGTCGCCAGTGGTCGGCGGAAGGTGCACGTGCCCGTCGACCTGGGACCGGACCGCAGCGACGCACGGATGCACGCCAAGACCGTAGGATCCTACGCAGTGCCGTAGGGGACCGCACCGCCACTTCCCAGCAAATTAGGGACACTGTTGCTCCTGGGGTATCGGCGAGGACCATTCGCAACCGTCTCCATGAAGCTGGGCTACGGTCCCGCACACCGTTAGGCCGTCTTCCGCTCACGCCCCAACATCGTGCAGCCCGCCTCCAGTGGTGTCGCGACAGGCGTGAATGGGGGGACGAATGGAGACGTGTCGTCTTCAGCGATGAGAGTCGCTTCTGCCTTGGTGCCAATGATGGTCGTATGCGTGTTTGGCGCCGTGCAGGTGAGCGCCACAATCAGGACTGCATACGACCGAGGCACACAGGGCCAACACCCGGCATCATGGTGTGGGGAGCGATCTCCTACACTGGCCGTACACCACTGGTGATCGTCGAGGGGACACTGAATAGTGCACGGTACATCCAAACCGTCATCGAACCCATCGTTCTACCATTCCTAGACCGGCAAGGGAACTTGCTGTTCCAACAGGACAATGCACGTCCGCATGTATCCCGTGCCACCCAACATGCTCTAGAAGGTGTAAGTCAACTACCCTGGCCAGCAAGATCTCCGGATCTGTCCCCCATTGAGCATGTTTGGGACTGGACGAAGCGTCGTCTCACGCGGTCTGCACGTCCAGCACGAACGCTGGTCCAACTGAGGCGCCAGGTGGAAATGGCATGGCAAGCCGTTCCACAGGACTACATCCAGCATCTCTACGATCGTCTCCATGGGAGAATAGCAGCCTGCATTGCTGCGAAAGGTGTATATACACTGTACTAGTGCCGACATTGTGCATGCTCTGTTGCCTGTGTCTATGTGCCTGCGGTTCTGTCAGTGTGATCATGTGATGTATCTGACTCCAGGAATGTGTCAATAAAGTTTCCCCTTCCTGGGACAATGAATTCACGGTGTTCTTATTTCAATTTCCAGGAGTGTAGATTGAAAAATAAGCTTTTGCTGTCAAAAGAGTGAGGAATAATATGGTATGTTGGACCTGAACACAAGCAAGCTGCTTTGAAAAGAAAACGTGTTGCATTGCTTATTGAGCCCCCCTCGTACAAGCCACAACAGGCTTTTACAGCATCATTATTCTTACATAACCCTGCACTCCTTCTAAACTTCATATATCTCTTTAAACGATACTTAACATTATATTTCATAGTTGCCTGCTCTTCCCAGTCACAGCTCGCTCCACGGCATCATCTTCCCAAACTTCACTTTTTCGAATCCCGTCAAACGGGCTGTATTAACTGTACTCGAGCCTGTCGTGTGAAGTGCTGTACAATGATCGCCAATACGGATACTCATCTCTTATGTGTCGTCCAACCTTCGGCATCGTATTTTCAAAAACTTCCCTCTTTACAACAAACTCCACAGTGATGCATTTCATTTATATCGGCCACAGCATTTGCCTTTCAGGGACTTGCTTCAACGTTATGAACGGTACCCTACTCCAGTCAAGACCTCAGTGACAATATAAGAATCATCAGGTGAGCAAACGTTTAGTCTCGCTGTAATCTAAATAGATTATTCAAATAATCATAATGCCCATTTTTTGTTTAGCGTTGTGTTTTTGATTCTTGGGTGGGAGGAGGGAAGCGGTGACACCGACTCAGAACTAACAGTTTATCAAGAAATCATGACGTCGATTTTTATACCTTCACTGACTGTTCTGAGAAAGGTTTTTTAATCTTTATCATCAAATTCAGCATAGCTACAAAAAAGTGGTGGAAGCCATTTTCGTGCCACGTTTCTCGGAGAAATTGAAATAACAATAGGGGAAAAAAGGTTGATGGATTCACCAGTTACAATCTAATAAAATATCAGAGCCTCAAAAATTCGCCTTGTTATTGTAATCAATATGGATAAGATTACCTACAAGGAGGCACAAGATATTAGAATGTGCGTTAAGACGTCAGGTGACATCTTACAAAGTACTAGAGGGAGTCAAAAAAATGTTCAAATGTGTGTGTATTTCTAGGCGTCCAAACTGCTTAGGTCATCGGTCCCTAGACTTACACACTACTTAAACTAGCTTAAGCTGAGAACACCACACACTCAGTCACCGGCTACATTGTTTGTAAGTAGGCTGTTTAGGTTTTTTTATTGGTAACGCCACCTCTGTATGAAAATCACTGGCTGTGCTGTGTGCAGTCTGTGGCTGCTTTGCATTGTTGTAATACTCGCCATTGTAGTGTTAGGCAGCTGGCTGTGAACAGCGCGTAGCGTTGGGCAGTTGGAGGTGAGCCGCCAGCAGTGGTGGATGTGGAGAGAGAGATGGCGGAGCTTTGAAATTTGTCATGAACTACTATATATATTATGACTATCGAGGTAAATACATTGGTTGTTCTCTATCAAAATCTTTCATTTGCTAACTATGCCTATCAGTAGTTAGTGCCTTCAGTACTTTGAATCTTTTATTTAGCTGGCAGTAGTGGCGCTCGCTGTATTGCAGTAGCTTGAGTAGCGAAGATTTTTGTGTGGTAAGTGATTTGTGAAAGGTATAGTTTAATGTTAGTCAGGGCCATTCTTTTGTAGGGATTTTTTTTGAAACTCAGATTGCGTTGCGCTAAAAAATATTGTGTGTCAGTTTAAGCACAGTCTTGCATTGTTCTAAAGGGGACGTTTCATATGTCGACCCTTAGCCGAGGATACCTCATTGGAATCTTCTGATTTTTTTCTTGTAGTTTGTGTAATTAGTGTAGCTTTTGTTTATTGCTAGCGCGTAATTATAGAGAGAATTTCCTTTGTAGTTGCAGTCTTTCATTGTTGTACAGTAAAACAGTTGTGGCATGCATGTAGATTTGCACCAAGTATTTCGCAGCTACAATTAACTAGATATTATTTTCAGTGCTATGTTAATGTGTTCTCTTATTTTTGCTCTTCAAATTGTGCTTTTCTGTGTTATCGTGTGAAATATTGTGACAATAATGGCGTCTGAAAAACGTAACACTAGGCTCCAAAGTAAACTGAGAAATAATAGTGACGACGAGCGTAGCTTGCCAGCACCACTGTGTAATGAATTAACAGACGTTCAAAGTAGTAATTTGGTAACCGTGCATAGGGAAATGGAGCGGGCTGCAAATAATGGCGTAGACAATGAAACAAGTAGTGAACATGGAAGCATTATCGATCGATCGGTCGGCAACAGCTCGCCTCGGGAATCCGAAATGACAGGACACAATTTTGCAAATACTGTAGATTCAGGTTTTGAGTCCTCACCGTTTTTTCAAATGAGTCAAAACACATTTTCCGCTTGTCAAAATGTGAATGTTGCCGGTGCAAATTCACTGCCGAAAAGCACTGAGGAACATGTTTCAAACACCAGTGCATTGTTATTACAATTAATGCAACAAATGGGACAAAAGCTTGAAAAGTTAGACACAATGGAACAACACCAGAGACAAACACAGCAACAGTTAGACACAGTGGAACAAAATCTCAAAAAGTTAGACACAATGGAACAAAATCAAAGACAAACACAGCAAAAGCTTCAAAAGTTAGACACAATGGAACAAAATCTTCGGAAGTTTGACACCACACTTGAACAAACACGTGAAGATTTAACTACTGAGTTACATAACATTGAATCGAAATGTCAAAAAGTCTGTAATGACGTAAAAACACAAATTTGTGAGCATTTTCAACCTATTTTTTCGCGGCATGAAAATGCATTACAGAATCACGAAGCAGCCATAAAAGAACTGCAAACCATTGTTCATGAAAATCATGAGACCTTGTCGGCTAAAATTGACTCAGTTGCATCTACCGATTCGGTTACGCAACTTGCAAAAACTCAAGAAAACTTAAAGGACACAGTAGATTCGATTTCAACACAAATGGACACTCTGAAACTTGGTTCAGAAAAACACACTGAGGAAATGTGTTCACTATCGGAGAAAGTAGCCGAACTTTCGGATCAGTTCACTAACTTATCTACGAAGGTAGATGACAATCTCAATGACACAAAACCGGTAGTCTTTAATGACACAGAAGAGAGCGAACAAATTAGGAAACTGAAACAAAATCTGAATCAAATTAATACGCAACACCAAAGAGAAATCCGGGAAGTACAAGATCAGCTGACACAGGTAATACAAGAATTACGTATTTCAGAGGACATCAATTCTCTCATTGTTTTCCTCCCAACTGGTCATTGGAGCACAGGTTAGAATTTATGTCTTGTGACAGCCAGAGCGAGAGCACCAGCAGCAGCGAGTACTGTTTGTATAAAGCGTTTATTTTGCATTTTGTTTACGACCTTCCACTAAGGAAGGGATTCTATTAGTGTTTATCTGCTCTGCATAGTAACTAACAGTTCTTGATAAAACTTTACGTAGTTTTCGTGTTGGATTTCTTAGTGTTTTCTTGATCGTTTAGAACAGAAAGCGCCCAAAAACCGTCTTTTGTTTGTTTCGCGGCCGTTAGCCACTAGTCACTTGAATCAGCAGTTGTCTTGTGACAGCCATAGCGAGAGCACCAGCAGCAGCGAGTACTGTTTAAATAAAGCGTTTATTTTGCATTTTGTTTACGACCTTCCACTAAGGAAGGGATTCTATTTGTGTTTATCTGCTCTGCATAGAAAGTTCTTGATCGTTAGGAGAGAAATTTATTTTGTACTTATTTGCTGCGCTTAGCTTTTAAATAGTTTTTCTGGGAAAACCTAGCGTAGTTTTCGCGTCTCGTATTTCAGTGAGTGTTTCTTGATTATCAGAGTAGCTCATCAGAAGATTATCTTGGGAATTTGTCACCGTATAGAGTAGGGTAAACATAGTCATGTGTAGGGACTGTGGTTGTTGTGAGCGGACGCAAGGAGAATTGGCCACTCTTCGGGGGCAGGTGGAGGCTTTGTCTGTTAGGCTCATCGAGCTCGAGGCGCAGGCGTCGGCTCGTAGTGGCGTTGGGGCAACTGTGGTGAGACCTATGCCTACTTCGGTGGCCTTGGAATCACATGGAACCCCTGATGTCGCTGCGTCTTCCGGCAGTGAGCATCTTACCGGTCAGCCATCACTCCAGGGTGAATGGCGGACAGTGGTGGGCTCGTGTGTGCCTGGCCGAAAGGCGAAGGTGGGATCTGGCCGCGTGGCAGCTGCCTTACCCCTTTCCAACAGGTACGGGGTGCTTCCTAGTGGTGATGACATCGTTTCCGAGCCACCACAGGATGCCTCGCCTGTTGGGCCAGTGGCCGATTCTCCGGCAAGGTCCCGACAGTCACAGAGGGCGGGCCTATTAGTTATAGGGAGCTCCAAAGTTAGGCGGGTTATGGAGCCCCTCAGGAAAATAGCGGGTAGGTCGGGGAAGAATGCCAGTGTGCACTCGGTGTGCTTGCCGGGGGGTCTCGTCCGTAATGTGGAGGAGGCCCTTCCGGCAGCTATTGAACGCACTGGGTGTGACCGGCTGCAGATAGTAGCACATGTCGGAACGAATGACGCCTGCCGCTTGGGTTCTGAGGCCATCCTTGGTTCCTTCCGGCGGCTGGCTGATTTGGTGAAGACAACCAGCATCGCACGCGGAGTGCAAGCTGAGCTTAATATCTGCAGCATAGTGCCCAGAGTCGATCGCGGTCCTCTGGTTTGGAGCCGTGTGGAGGGTCTAAACCAGAGGCTCAGACGACTCTGCGACTATAATGGTTGCAAATTGATCGACCTCCGTTATTGGGTGGAGAACTGTAGGGCCCCCCTAGACAGGTCAGGCGTGCACTACACACCGGAAGCAGCTACTAGGGTAGCAGAGTACGTGTGGCGTGCACACGGGGGTTTTTTAGGTTAGAGGGACCCCCCCTTGGGCGAAACGATAAAATACCTGACGGCTTACCAGAGAGAACATCAGCATCGTTGATAAAGAACGTCCGTCCTCAGAGACCAAAAACAGGAAAAGTTAACGTAATATTGGTAAACTGCAGGAGTATCCAGGGCAAGGTTCCTGAATTAGTATCGCTTATTGAAGGAAATAGTGCGCATATAGTATTAGGAACGGAAAGTTGGTTAAAACCGGAAGTGAACAGTAACGAAATCCTAGACACAGAATGGAATATATACCGCAAGGATAGGATAAACGCCAATGGTGGAGGAGTATTTATAGCAGTAAAGAATTCAATAATATCCAGTGAAGTTATTAGCGAATGCGAATGTGAAATAATCTGGGTTAAGTTAAGTATCAAAGGTGGGTCAGATATGATAGTCGGATGCTTCTATAGACCACCTGCATCAGCAACCGTAGTAGTTGAGCGCCTCAGAGAGAACCTGCAGAACGTCGTGAAGAAGTTTCGTGATCATACTATTGTAATAGGGGGAGACTTCAATCTACCAGGTATAGAATGGGATAGTCACACAATCAGAACTGGAGCCAGGGACAGAGACTCTTGTGACATTATCCTGACTGCCTTGTCCGAGAATTACTTCGAGCAGATAGTTAGAGAACCAACTCGTGAAGCTAACGTTTTAGACCTCATAGCAACAAATAGACCGGAACTTTTCGACTCCGTGAATGTAGAAGAGGGTATCAGTGATCATAAGTCAGTGGTTGCATCAATGACTACAAGTGTAATAAGAAATGCCAAGAAAAGAAGGAAAATATATTTGTTTAACAAGAGTGATAGGGCACAAATCGCAGAATATCTGAGTGACCACCATCAAACGTTCATTTCTGAGGAAGAGGATGTGGAACAAAAATGGAAAAAATTCAGAAACATCGTCCAGTACGCCTTAGATAAGTTCGTACCGACTAAGGTCCAAAGCGAGGGGAAAGATCCACCGTGGTATAACAATCATGTACGAAAGGTACTACGGAAACAAAGAAAGCTTCATCATAGGTTTAAGAGTAGTCGAATCATAGCTGATAAGGAAAAGCTGAACGAAGCGAAAAAGAGCGTCAAGAGAGCAATGAGAGAAGCATTCAACGAATTCGAACATAAAACATTGGCAAACAATCTAAACAAGAACCCTAAAAAGTTTTGGTCATATGTAAAATCGGTAAGCGGATCTAAATCCCCTATTCAGTCACTCGTTGACCACGATGGCACCGAAACAGAGGACGACCGAAGAAAGGCAGAAATACTGAATTCAGTGTTCCGAAACTGTTTCACTGCGGAAAATCGTAACACAGTCCCTGACTTCAGCCGTCGCACGGACGCCAAAATGGAAAATATTGAAATAAACGATATCGGAATTGAAAAACAACTGCTATCACTTAGTAGCGGAAAAGCATCCGGACCAGACGAGATACCCGTAAGATTCTACAGTGATTATGCTAAAGAACTTGCCCCCTTTCTATCAGCAATTTATCGTAGATCTCTGGAAGAACGTAAAGTACCTAGCGACTGGAAGAAAGCGCAGGTCGTTCCCATTTTCAAGAAGGGTCATAAATCAGATGCGAATAATTATAGGCCTATTTCGCTTACGTCAATCTGTTGTAGAATAATGGAACATGTTTTATGTTCTCGTATTATGACGTTCTTAGATAATACAAATCTCCTTCATCATAACCAACATGGATTCCGCAAACAGAGATCATGTGAAACTCAGCTCGCCCTATTTGTCCAAGAAATTCACAGTGCCGTAGACACTGGCGAGCAGATTGATGCCGTATTCCTGGACTTCAGGAAGGCATTTGATACGGTTCCGCACTTACGTTTAGTGAAAAAAATACGAGCTTACGGAATATCGGACCAGGTTTGTGATTGGATTCAGGATTTCCTAGAAGAAAGAACACAACATGTCATTCTTAACGGTTCAAAATCTGCAGATGTAGAGGTAATTTCGGGAGTACCGCAAGGAAGCGTGATAGGACCTTTATTGTTTACAATATACATAAATGACTTAGTTGACAACATCGGTAGCTCCGTGAGGCTATTTGCAGAGGACACGGTTGTCTACAAGAAAGTAGCAACATCAGAAGACTCGTACGTACTCCAGGAAGACCTGCAGAGGATTAATGAATGGTGCGACAGCTGGCAGCTTTCCCTAAACGTAGATAAATGTAATATAATGCGCATACATAGGGGCAGAAATCCATTCCAGTACGATTATGCCATAGGTGGTAAATCATTGGAAGCGGTAACGACCGTAAAATACTTAGGAGTTACTATCCGGAGCGATCTGAAGTGGAATGATCACATAAAACAAATAGTGGGAAAAGCAGGCGCCAGGTTGAGATTCATAGGAAGAATTCTAAGAAAATGTGACTCATCGACGAAAGAAGTAGCTTACAAAACGCTTGTTCGTCCGATTCTTGAGTATTGCTCATCAGTATGGGACCCTTACCAGGTTGGATTAATAGAAGAGATAGACATGATCCAGCGAAAAGCAGCGCGATTCGCCATGGGGACATTTAGTCAGCGCGAGAGCGTTACGGAGATGCTGAACAAGCTCCAGTGGCGGACACTTCAAGAAAGGCGTTACGCAATACGGAGAGGTTTATTATCGAAATTACGAAAGAGCACATTCCGGGAAGAGATGGGCAACATATTACTACCGCCCACATATATCTCGCGTAATGATCACAACGAAAAGATCCGAGAAATTAGAGCAAATACGGAGACTTACAAGCAGTCGTTCTTCCCACGCACAATTCGTGAATGGGACAGGGAAGGGGGGATCAGATAGTGGTACAATAAGTACCCTCCGCCACACACCGTAAGGTGGCTCGCGGAGTATAGATGTAGATGTAGATGTAGATGTAGATGTGTGGCTACTTAGAGAATGAACCAGCTGTAAGAATGCGATCGGTCATTCACGATTGCCACAGTGAAGGAGAATTTTACCATGCCTTCCTCTCAGCATATTGGTCTCAAGCCACACAAGACCGAGTAAAACATAGCATCATAATGATGAAACATTTCGAACAATCGGAATTTTCCAGTCTTGTGAAATATTTTGAAGACATGTTGCACAAGAATCAGTATCTTTCAACCCCATACAGCCCCTCAGAACTCATCCGCATTTGCTTAATGAAATTGCCTGAACATTTAAGAAATATTATTTTGGCAGGACGTTGCAAAGACGACATTGAAGCTTTTCAGGGACTCCTACAAGAATTAGAAATCGACACAGACAGTCGCGTGATGCGAAAACAGGAAAACAATCACTACAGGTCACACCCGTCGCAATTCCGTGACGACAGAAACAATAACTGGACACGGCAAGGCTATTCTTACAACGCAAATCGTGACCAAAACAGACACCACCCATATGACAACCACTGGCAGAGTAATAATAGTTACAGAGAAAGATCGCATTTCCGTAGCAATGAATATGACAGAGATTACCATAGAAACAGACAATATGGGTACCAAAACAATTATTATCAAGGGAGACAGAATAACTTCAGACGCAACATTTCAGCGCGCAGTTACGATCCAGGAAGAAATTCTCCACCACATGACCGACAAGAAAGAAATTATGAAATCTACCGACATGACGACAGACGAGATAATCATAACGACAGACCTGAATTTCATCAGAACTGGCGGGATTCAAACAGAGCAGGGCACTTTCGACAACGTGAATTTGTAGAAGCTAGGTCTCCTAATCCCAATAACGACGCGCGCCAACAAAGAGACAGACAATGACCCGCACAGCAGGCAGCCGCGTGCGCCAGCTGGCTCAGGGAAAAATAACATAGACGCTAACCTTGAGAAAAATTCCAGTATTCTTTACCGACGTATACCACTTGACAATTGCGTTAATGTTGAAACTCTGCGTACTAGTAAGAGTAAAGGTTTACACCACATTTCACATGTAAAACCGTTTATTGAAAGATAATCTGCTTTTTAACTTTGTCTTTGCCATATAACTTTTCACTTTACATTGCTAGTAAGCTTTGTCAGACTTAGAATCTGTTAACATACAACAATGTTTGAAGTTAAATATCCAATCAAGAACCAAGAGAACTTATTTAAACAGAAATTACGAATGCATTGTTATAGTGAACAGACGTCACAGTGTTATTGTGTGTGTACATTCTTGCTTGTTAGTTGCACGATTATGTAACGACTATAAGGCTTACATACTTAGAACATTCACCAGTACTGCTAATGAGATTTTAATGCAACATTTTGGTTTACTTGAAAATACATTCTGGATTTAAAGTACTTTCTGTGAGATACCAGACGACACAGTGGTTAGTTTATGTGACAACTAGACGGTTTTATCACGACGCTACTAATGAGTGACAATTTACAATGTTGCTTTTGCGGTGTATCTGTTTTATATCTGCACAGTTTTTCTGAATTCTTCTGGAAAGTAAAACAGGTTTTAGTAGTAACTTTTGTAGTATAGCTACAATGAGACAGGGTTTTCCGTAGCACAACAATACGTTACAGTACAGTACTTTCTTCATCACAACAATAA